>NC_057801.1:840975361-840976796 GCF_018294505.1 Triticum aestivum | reverse complement strand
GGGCATGTGCGTTGTACAACAACTAAGAAAAAAGAAATGTTCTTATCTGGACCGACAATTTAAGCTATGGAAATATGCCTGAAGGCAATAATAAAGTTGTTATTTTATATTTTCTTATTTCATGACAAATGTTTATTATTCATGCTAGAATTGTATTGATCAAAAACTTAAATATACGTGTGAATACATAAACAAATACCGTGTCCCTAGTAAGCCTCTACTAGACAAGCTCGTTGATCAAAGATGGTTAAGGTTTCCTAACCACCGACATGTGTTGTTATTTGATAACGGGATCACATCATTGGAAGAATGATGTGATGGACAAGACCTGTCCGTTAGCTTAGCATTATGATCGTTCAGTTTTATTGCTATTGCTTTCTTCATGTCAATTACATATTCCTTCGACTATGAGATTATGCAACTCCCGGATACCGGAGGAATGCCTTTTGTGTTATCAAACGTCACAACATAATTAGGTGATTATAAAGATGCTCTACAGGTATCTCCGAAGGTGTTTGTTGAGTTGGCATAGATCGAGATTAGGATTTGTCACTCCGGGTATCGGAGAGGTATCTCTGGGCCCTCTCGGTAATACACATCATAAGCTTGCAGGCAAACGACTAAGGAGTTAGTCACGAGGTAATGTATTACGGAACGAGTAAAGAGACTTGCCGGTAACGAGATTGAACTAGACATGAAGATACCGAAGATCGAATCTCGGGCAAGTAACATATCGACAGACAAAGGGAATAACGTATGTTGTCATAACGGTTCGACCGATAAAGATGTTCGTAGAATATGTAGTAGCCAATATGAGCATCCATGTTCCACTATTGGTTATTGACCCAGAGGTGTCTCGGTCATGTCTACATAGTTCTCGAACCCATAGGGTCCGCATGCTTAATGTTCGATTACGATATTGTATTATATGAGTTATGTGATTTGGTGACCGGATATTGTTCGGAGTCCCGAAGGAGATCACAGACACGACGAGGAGTCTCGAAATGGTCGAGAGGTAAAAATTGATATACAGGATGGTAGTATTCGGACACCGAAAGTGTTCCGGAGGGTACCGGGTACATATCGGGTCACCGGAAGGGGTTCCAGGCACCCCCGGCAAAAAATATGGGCCTTATGGGCCAAAAGGGGAAACGCACCAACCACAAGGGGCTGGTGCGCCCCCCCATATGGGCCGGCCAAGGTGGAGAAGGAAAGGGGAAGGAGGAAAGGAAAGAAAGGGAATATGATTCCCCCTTCCTTTCCCTTCCCCCCTCTTTCCTTCCCCCTCCGATTCGGTCATACTTGGGGCGCCCCCCGGCCTCTCCCCTCCCCCTCGCACGTATATATATGTGGGGGGTGCCCCTAGCACAGACATCATCAATTGTTAGCCGTGTGCGGCGCCCCCCCCCCCTCCACAGTTTACACCCCCGGTCAT
>NC_057801.1:840963288-840975201 GCF_018294505.1 Triticum aestivum | reverse complement strand
TATTCTCGTGGTGCTTAGGCGAAGCCCTGCGCGGACCACTTCACCATCACCGTCACCACGCCGTCGTGCTGACGGAACTCATCTACTTCCTCGACATCTTACTGGATCAAAAGGACGAGGGACGACATCATCGAGCTGAACGTGTGCAGAACTCGGAGGTGTCGTACATTCGGTACTTGATCGGTCGGAGCTAGAAGAAGTTCGACTACATCAATCGCGTTGTCAAACCCTTCCTCTTACGGTCTATGAGGTTACGTAGACACACTCTCCCCCTCGTTGCTAGGCATCTCCTATATAGATCTTGCGTGAGCGTAGGAATTTTTTTGAAATTACATGCTATGTTTCCCAACGTGTTTATATATGATCTCTCATTTGATTATTGCGACTGATTCGTGGTTATTTTTTCTCCGCCATTTGCTTTAGGACCCACTGCTCAATATTGATCTAATAAAGTTTGTTTAGTTTTGCTGCATTCTTATTAATTTTCTCATAGTATCTTATAGCGATGGACTTATTAGACGATTTGTAAAATTATAGATGTGAATGTTCGGTGGCGCGAGGCATGAAGAGATTCTTTTTCTAAAACACAATACAAATGTATGCTCACAAAATGTACATAGGCTGCATCATACGATCATTTTGAGATTGACAAATTCACCAAAGACACTTTGTAGTCAACGGGAACACCTCCTCCCACTGAACGAATATCATCAAAAAGCCTGAAATAAATTAAGAAAAATACGAGCATCAGCGTCAAGTCTAGGACTTGAACCCTGATAGATCGGGGATACCACTATTCTTCTATAACCATCTAATAATAGATAGGTTCAGGCCGCCACCCGAATATAGTCTAGTTCTTTAAATGAGTCCTAAAGCAAAGCTCAACAATCTGGACGCGAACGCGACACCACTCAGCAGTTGGTTGTAGGCGATCTGGCCCCAGTTAAATTACATAGTACGTACGCTGGTGAGCGCGACGTGAACGGACGAGAGAGAGAATCCTAGCCAGCCGTAGGGCCGGACGCGCCACCTAATCTGAGTTGATTGGTCTTGGCTGCTAACACGCGCGCAACAAACCAAATTGACGGCTGATATTAAGAAGACACGTACGGCAGGTCGGCAAGAATCGCAACCAATCGGCCATGGACGGACGGCGCTGCTACGTCCGACGCGGACAGCTGAATGAATCATCACTTCATCAGTAGTGGGTGGTAGGCTTTCCCTTTACCCGAATTCATCATCATCAATAAGAAAAGATATATCCCCTGTGGCGCCGGCGCCGGCGCATAATAAAAGGAGAAGTTTCTTTCGCTTATTCTGGAATCGGAACCCCAGCAAGCACCATCCATGGCGGCCATGTCGTCCTTCCGCCTCCTTCCCCTCGCGCTGCTGCTCCTCCTGCTCGCCATGGCGCACGCGCGGCTGCAGCCCACCATCCGGCTGCCGTCGGACGACGGCTCCGTCGGGACCAGGTGGGCCGTCCTCGTCGCCGGCTCCAACGGCTACTACAACTACCGCCACCAGGTGCGCACGCTCTATCATGGATTCTACTCTTTGCTCCTTCGCGTCTCACTCTAATTCCGCCCGCTCCAGTTTTTTCTTCCTGTGAGTTAAGAATAAGTAAACGTGGGAAATTTAAGTAGTGGCTCATGTATGCTGTTCAAAGCTATGAGATCGATGAGCCAAATTTGGAGCTATGCACGATCGTCTCCGTTAGCCGTCCAGGTAGGCACCAAGTTGTCACTGAACTTGAACTATAATACGGCTGGTGGTATAATTATACGATCACCGGTTCATCATAGAGCTCCGTATGTTGTGTACGTGGCACCATGTTGACCGATCAAACAGTCCACATAGCAAAAAATTGCTGCCCTGTGAGATGGCAGCTCTCTACCCATGCGGGGCTCGTCTGTCAATGGTAGAAAAAATAGATAAATGGTGCAAAAGAATCTAGGATCATTTTGTTACTGAGTTAGTGTTTCGTCAATTTTTTCATTGTTCACTGCTGAAAAGGATTTTTTTTCTATCCGAGCTGATACTAAATTCTTATCCGTTTGTCTCGTAAAAAAGAATCTTCAGATGTGGGTCATGCGCTGTGGCCCAGCGAAGCCAACCCACTTATTTTTCTACCCATGCACCTGAGAAATTCCGCACAGGGCGATAAATAGTTGGAGTTTTGCACAGAACAACCAATAATGGGCTAGCCCATTTTTCTTTTTTCTGTGCCTTTCTCTATCTCTTTTTTACTTCCAAGTTTATTTTACTTTTCGAATTTAGTTTGTAATTTAAAAATTCTCAAAAAAAAATTGGAATTAAAAAAACAAGTTTTAAAAAATGTTCAGAATTCCAAAATTTTGTTGCTATTTTGAAAAATAGTCGGAACTTGCAAAAAAAGTTTCCTATTTTTTCAAAAAACATTTATTGTTAAGATCTAAAAAAATGCATTTCAAAAAATGCTCCAAATTCAAAAAATATTCTTGTTTTAGTGAATTTTTACCATTAAAAATAATTTTCATGTATAAAGGATACACATTTTCAAAAATCTTATGAATGTTCAACACATGTTCCCATTTTAAAAAAATGTTCACAAATTCAATTAATGTTCATGTTTTTATGAAAAAAGTTGGTGTTCTTGGAAAATGTTTGTGAATTTTAAAAGATGTTCCCTTTCGTATTTTTTTTGCATTTTTCCAAAACTGTACATAATTTTTACAAAACTGTTTAGGATTTAAAAAAATTGTTCATGTTTCATAGAATATTCAGCAACTTCATACTTTAAAATCACCTTGATTGTAAGAATTTAAAGAAAAAGTACATTGAATAACTCATGGGCCTTCTCTGGCGTATGATGATGTAACAAAACTCTTAAATGCCCTCGATCAATTAATGAAAAAATAGTGGATTGATTCCTTCGCACGCGGCGAAACCGAAAAGCTAAATGTTACTTTTTTGTGTGCACACAAGGTTTTGCTTGCACATATAATTTTCACTGACTTTAAATGCATACTATTTTACATGGGCATATGTGCTAGTTATAATTAATTACAGGTTAGCAATTGAATGGAAGTAAGGTGTGCCCAAGTCCCAAATAATTGTGCATACTTTATTTTATTTTATTTTGCATCAATCTCGGAGAGAATTTGCACAAATCATATCTCTGGAGACAATCAGCCCGCCGTGTGCCCATGCTTTCTCCGACATCATTACTGTTCACGTAGGCCTACAACCCTGGCACAAATCTCAATGCAACCAACACACATGCAAATGGTAAAGGTTACAATGCACCTAGGTTTAGAAAATCCACACTCGATATTCTAATTCTTTTGTGTGCATAGCTGTAAGAATAGGTTAAAAAAACGTGTTCCGTGTTTGTTTGGTGTTGCTGCCTATCTCAGAAAAAAAATCCCTCCTTGTTCGTTTTGTTGACGACAATGAATAGTGTATTTTAATTTGTGGACCAAACTTTGCACTTTGCAGGCGGATATTTGCCACGCCTACCAGATATTGAAGAAGGGTGGCCTCAAGGATGAGAACATCATCGTCTTCATGTACGATGACATTGCGCACAACCTGGAGAACCCAAGGCCGGGCGTCATCATCAACCACCCCCAGGGTGGAGATGTCTATGCTGGGGTCCCTAAGGTAATCATGCATGCGTATTCACGGAAAACTTTCCAGTATTTGTTGATGTAGTAAAGAACTAAGATTGGTATATATTACCTTATGGAATGATACAAACTGTTTGATGGTTGCAGAAAAATGTGAATATGGTATTACTCTAGAAATTACACGAACATAAATTTCAATGGCAGTTTGTACCGCATTGAAAATGATTAAATACCTAAATTGTGATCAGTCTTTATGTCATTTTCCAGTTGGCCTTTGATGTCAAATTTCTATGTGATAATGTCAACATCTTGATGGAATGAACCAATATATTCCAATGATCATGCACCCCTATCGAGTATCCACAATTTTCTGTCTGTTTGACTGAATCTCCACTGTAGGACTACACTGGGAAGGAGGTTAATGTCAAGAACTTGTTTGCTGTCCTTCTCGGTAATAAAACCGCTGTGAGTGGTGGGAGTGGCAAAGTCGTGGACAGTGGCCCTAATGATCACATTTTTGTGTTTTACAGTGACCATGGGGGTCCTGGGGTCATTGGTCAGTATTCAGAACATGCCATTCTTTTATTCTCTTCTTTCGAGAATTTTAGTATCTAAAACCAGTCAGAACAGATATTTCATATAAATGCAGACGTACATACAAATCTAACATGCACAATTACCTTATTAGTGTCATGGTTTTTCTGTTCTGGTAAAACTTTCAGGGATGCCTACCTATCCATACGTTTACGGTGACGATCTTGTAGATGTCCTGAAGAAAAAGCACGCTGCTGGAACCTACAAAAGCCTGGTACCCCATCGTCCTTTGGTTATTTTTGCTCGGCACTGTTTGCTGGTTAAAACAATGGCCTGACTAAACATTCAGAAAAAAAACAATAGCCTGACTCTTATTTTGCAGGTATTTTATCTTGAAGCCTGCGAAGCTGGGAGCGTCTTTGAGGGGCTTCTGCCAAATGACATCGGTGTCTATGCGACCACCGCGTCGAACGCGGAGGAGAGCAGTTGGGGAACGTATTGCCCTGGCGAGTACCCTAGCCCTCCGTCCGAATATGACACCTGCTTGGGCGACCTGTACAGCATTTCTTGGATGGAGGACAGGTATCCCGCTTTGTTGTACCATGTTTAACATTCGTTCACATGCTAAAATCATGGTTTGATACGGTCAGTTCGAACACACGTGACTCATATTTGTTAGTACTTTCTGGTACCGTACATGTGTGTCGTTTCAAAATGATTAACTAGTAACTAGTAGGGCACTTATCATACTGCACTAGAATAAAATGTCACCAAAATGTTCTCATATTGGCTGCCATGGTTGTCATTGTTGCATTCACCATTTTATAGTTGAACCCTAAGTCAAAATCCTTGGATCATTTGTTTGAAAGGAACTAGGTTTTTCGTTATGGTTCGTAGTTGTGCTCGAATAACGTGCAACTTTCAATGTTGACAGTGATGTACACAACCTGAGAACTGAATCTCTCAAGCAGCAGTATGACCTGGTAAGTGCTTAAAACTCCAAAAAGAAAATAGATTATTAATCTTGGAGCAGTTCTTTCCTAACATAACTAATTAATGGTGGAGCAGGTCAAGAAGAGAACGGCAGCTCAGGACTCATACAGCTATGGTTCCCATGTGATGCAATACGGTTCTTTGGATCTGAATGATCAACATCTCTTCTTATACATTGGGTCAAATCCTGCTAATGACAACACTACATTTGTTGAAGATAACTCACTGCCGTCCTTCTCAAGAGCTGTTAATCAGAGGGATGCTGATCTTGTTTATTTCTGGCACAAGGTTCCTAATTATATCATGAGAAATCTCTCATGCTACTTTACGCACAAAAATAGAGTATTCATAAATAAACTCAGTAAAAAAAGATGGTTAAACTAACTGATTTCTTTCTTTCTTTTGTTCTGCATGTAGTACCAGAAATTGGCTGAGAGCTCCCCTGAGAAAAACGATGCTCGGAAGCAATTGCTCGAGATGATGGGTCATAGATCTCATATTGACAACAGCGTCGAGCTGATTGGAAACCTTCTGTTTGGTTTTGCGGATGGTCCAATGGTCCTGAAGACCATTCGCCCAGCTGGCGAGCCTCTTGCTGATGACTGGAGTTGTCTCAAGTCTACGGTAAGGCTCCATTTTGACATCGTTTTGCTTCCTCATGTATCAACATCTCTTATCTTACTTGTGCTTCTGTTGTGTTTTTCATATTGCCTATTGGTCATGTGTTAATTTTCTGGAACTACCGGGATAAAATTCTGTAGATAAAATTGTTGTTATTGGTTGACTGACAAATAGAATATATCCCAATAGTACTGGAAGAACGCGATATATATTCAGGACTAATATTATTCAGGATCGATATTTTCTGGATTGAAACTTTGGATGCTCAAGTAGTTTCTTCACTTCGACATATTGCCAGCTCTCTATACATACATACATACATACATACATACATACATACATGTGTCATATGGAATATACTATAATTAATGCAGTTACAGCATGTAATTTCTTCTGCCCCTGCTGTGCATGACTAATATTATGTCCTCCCTTTCTTCAGGTGCGTGCTTTTGAATCACAATGTGGCTCGTTGGCGCAGTATGGAATGAAGCACATGCGGTCCTTTGCAAACATCTGCAATGCCGGCATCCTTCCTGAAGCGATGGTGAAGGTGGCCGCTCAGGCGTGCACCAGCATCCCAACCAACCCATGGAGTGCCACACACAGAGGTTTTAGTGCTTAAACCATAGTTGAAGCAACTCAGCCACTATTTCAGCTATTGTACCATATACCAAAGTCACTTCCTATTCTCACAGAGTTAGTACATAGTGCTTGAACGAACCTTAGATGTAGATGAATAAGAATTATGCCCTTATTTCTGCTATTCCACCACACCAATGTATCCTCTTTGTGCCCAACTTATAATGTACATATACAAAAGTAGAAAGGTGAGTTGATGTGATTGTTGTACATACTCATGATAGTTTGTGATCAGATGTGTAGCTCGCAACTCCATATATGAAGAATGCAAGCGCTCCTATTTCTACGTAGACTGTGTAATCTCATACCATGAGCTGTTATTTTCCAATCCATTTGAAACCCTGCAGCTACTTGTGACCAAACCATCAAATATCCAGTTCCGACATGCTTCGGGGATAAGTGGACAACACAACTCGATTTAGGGCATCGGTTGATGGCAATCAACTTAACTCATGAACTTCATTCCTTCCGATTCCGGTCGAATTTTTCTGGTGTATTCTCAGTGCAATATGTTTGTTTATCGAAGGTCATCCTAACAAAGGATAATCTAAGGTCATCCTAAGGAAGGATAATCTGGCAACATGAATGTGACATGGTAGTAAAAAATGTTGTTTTCCTGATCTGGAGGAAACAAATCGCCATCCTTTTATCCTCTGACGATTTGCCGCCCTTTCTTTGGCGTATGATTCATGCAACATTTAGCCTGCCTCCACCTAATAGTATAGTGAATCTGTTTGGAAATTGGTTGGGTGGGATTTATCCTAAGTTTAAGGAAAATATGAGTGGGAGTTTGTGTTTTCCTGTGGACATTGGAATCTTCATAATGATTGCCTTTTTAACATAACAAGAACTAGCCGGGCTACCCGCGCATTTGCGCGGCTAGGTTGTTAACCATTTGGTTTTTGTTCCTTCCTAATTATTTGGCCTCTTACTAACCATTTGTACGATTAAATTCTCCACCGTTTGTAGGTCATTATAGCAACACTGAATATCCCAATGAAACATGCAAATATTAGGTTGTTAAATAAATTCATTGGCATGTGATGTTGTAAGACCGATATAAAACCATAGATGAGCATTCATGGCAATCTTGGTGCTTTTCGTCTTTGATACACTCCTCCTTCTCCCTCATTTCGTGTCATTGCTCAATAGGTTTTGGAGCAATTCCCCTCCAACAATATAATCTAAACTTGAAATGCTCATATGTAAAGTTATTTTCTTCCACCCATATAAATCAAAGGCCACATTCTTAGTTACCTTTCTTGATTAATGCTGCCAACCAACATATGCATCGAGGGATGCTCATCTTCTATGACGCTTAGTTTTTTGTACTGATAATATTTAACTTAAATATTCTATCTGACTCATTCCCTTCAAAGCATATTCAAGATAATCATGCCCGTGTTTCTTTCTATCATCTTGTAATTTTATTAATTATACGAATCATAAAAAGCCAATTATACGTCAAATATTTTTAAATGTATCTTCTTATGAATTTCATATGGAATGAAAAGAGAATTTGTGAACTTCATTTTATTTTCATTCCGAATCTACATTAGTTCAAACTGAAAGTGTGCTTATATTCTTCATCTAAAATTTCATATTTTTAAGTTACTAAGAGTAATTTTACTCTTTATGAACGTGTATAGTTGTATCATTAATGGATTTTCTCAAAAGAAAACCTACAGATTTTCTAAACATTTCGGTGTCTACTGTTCGACATCATAGTAATTAACCATCACTTCATCGGTGCAAATGTGTCATCCCACGTAGGCGAATCATAGAGACTTATATATATATTTCAAGCTAATGTTACTTAGTATAATAACTGGTGTATAGTAAGAAAATATCTGAAGATTAGATTGATATGACTTGAGCGTGTGTGATGGTCATTATGAATGTTTCATTCTTTCTTCTGTCTTAACATCCAAACTCACCATGCTGGGTGCACATTTTAATTTTTGTTATCGGTCCATTTTTACTATGTTTTGTGGGGTGTTCCACTTTTTTACTGTTGTTACAGATCAATACATCCAAACATTCTAACATGGTGCATCTATCATTTATGTCATCCTATGGATGAATTGTTACAGGAAACTAATCACTATATCTTGGTACAATGCATCTAAAACCTGTTTAACGTGCATGATTTTATGACATAATCTATTTGAATTGATTTGATCCATTGTGCTTTCAGTTTGAACATATTTTGTTATCGCTTTGAACTCTGAACTCAAATCGGCGCACGTAAGGAAATAATTAGAGGCAAACTAATGCAAACTGCCGTGGCACCAAGGATTGAAATAATCATGTACCCCTTCTACCATGTATCACGCTTGCATCCGTGTTTGCCGAATTGGGATCACCATCTATTTCAACAGCTTCATGGCCATATCAAACTCTTTGATGTCAGCATATCAGACCGGTCTTATACCTTGTCTGACTTATAGACCAGTCACTACTTGGTAGACCGATATTGCCATACAGACTTGTCGTAGACCTTGCTGCAGCCTCTATAGATCGATATAGCTGTGCAGATTCGTGTTCAACTTGTGGTAGACTCCTGGTGCCTTTGTTTGTTCGTGCGAGACGGTGGTGGTCGTCTATCTATGGTGGGCCGTAGAGGGGTTGCTGCCATCCCCAGGTCAACTTGACGGGCTTGGTGTAAGCATGTCTATTTATTTTACAAGAGTTGTGCATGTATGTTTGCTGTTGCACATCCTTCCATTGGTGCTTCTGCAGTTGTTTGAAAGTCACCGATCAACCTTACGTATCCGTACGTGCCGCACAACCTGTAAATGTAATGGCGGAGATTTCTGCCTGCGGCCGTGTTTGCGGCACAATCAAAAGCACCGCTCGAGGAGCTTGTTGTACTCATTAGAAGCCTCCCGTCATGGGGAACACCGGCATCTACAGATCCACTCAACGGTGCTGCTTATATTATATGATTTTAATATGATTTTGGTTATGGTGTTTTCTTGTTCATTTTTATACATCTTTTTTGTGTTTTTTCACGCACTGTAATTTTCGCATACATTATATGTAAATTTAAGTAAAAATAAATGGCATTTTTTGCTATGAATCTGCCATTGCAAATTATTTTTGTTTGTACGATGGAAAATGCCCTGACTTTTTTTTACTTTTTTGGGTTATTATTAAAATATATTCTTGTCCACTCATGCCCACCATTGCAAATTTAAAGTTGTTGGCATTTTTATTTAAAAAGGTAAAAAAAACTGGGATTATTTGTCTCAGGAAAAAGCAAAATCTGGCCTTTTTTCTTCTATTTTTTGCGTTGTGCTTTTTGAATCACTTTTTGGGCCGTTAGGGCTGAGGAGGCGTTCGCACTGGGGCTTCTCCTTTTAAGCCAAATTGTTCGTCGTGGGTGAGGTATCATATCGAACGTCTCGTTCGGTCTGGCACCTGCCTAGGTCGAACGGTCGGGAGATATCAGAGTTCTTTCTTTTTTGGTTAGACCAAGGTAGTATTATTGTAGGCAGGATGGCAATTTAGACCATATCATTTTTTTCTTTTTGTTTTACAACATTTTTCTTGGACAATGGCAATTTTATTAAGCACACCATGGTAAATTCCCTGTTTACATAGTAGTATGAAAAAAAAACATTGACATGACAATTTTTTGGCCTTTTGTGACATATCAACTTTCTGCATCCTTTATTCGCAATGTAGACTTTTGCCATGTGATTTTGAAGTAGTTCAAAATGGAACAGTCAAAGAAGGAGTTCTTGCCTGTGTTGCAAGGTGTGAAGTTGAGTAACACTCAAAAACCCGACCATGACAGAAAATAGAAAGAGAATGAAAAGTCATTCCCTATACCTCAGTCATAGGTTCTATAAAGTATGATATGCTGTGTACCAGACCTATTGTATACCTCACCAGGAGTTTGGCAAGAGGGTACAATAGTGATCTAGGAGTAGATCACTGGATAGCGGTCAAAATTATCCTTAGTGGAATAAGGAAATATTTCTTGGTTATGGAGGTGATAAAGAGTTCATCGTAAAGAGTTACGTCGATGCAAGCTTTGACACCGATCTAGATGACTCTAAGTCTCGATCTAGATACATATTGAAAGTGGGAGCTATTAGCTAGAGTAGCTCCATGCAGAGCATTGTAGACATAGAAATTTGCAAAATACACATACGGATCTGAATGCGGCAGACCCATTGGCTAAACTTCTCTCACAAGCAAAACATGATCACACCTTAGTACTCTTTGGGTGTTAATCACATGGCGATGTGAACTAGATTACTGACTCTAGTAAACACTTTCAGTGTTGGTCACAGCGGTGTGAACTATGGGTGTTAATCAAATGGTGATGTGAACTATTGGTGTTAAATCACATAGCGATGTGAACTAGATTATTGACTCTAGTGCAAGTGGGAGACTGAAGAAAATATGCCCTAGAGGCAATAATAAAGTTATTATTTATTTCCTTATTTCATGATAAATGTTTATTATTCATGCTAGAATTGTATTAACCGGAAACTTAGTACATGTGTGAATACATAGACAAACAGAGTGTCACTAGTATGCCTCTACTAGACTAGCTCGTTGAATCAAAGATGGTTAAGTTTCCTAGCCATGGACATGAGTTGTCATTTGATTAACGGGATCACATCATTAGAGAATGATGTGATTGACTTGACCCATTCCGTTAGCTTAGCGTTTGATGGTTTAGTATATTGCTATTGCTTTCTTCATGACTTATACATGTTCCTATGACTATGAGATTATGCAACTCCCGAATACCGGAGGAACACTTTGTGTGCTACCAAACATCACAACGTAACTGGATGATTATAAATGTGCTCTACAGGTGTCTCTGATGGTACTTGTTGAGTTGGCGTAGATCGAGATTAGGATTTTTCACTCCGATTGTCGGAGAGGTATCTCTGGGCCCTCTCGGTAATGCACATCACTATAAGCCTTGCAAGCAATGTGATTAATGAGTTAGTTGAGGGATGATGCATTACAGAACGAGTAAAGAGACTTGCCGGTAACAAGATTGAACTAGGTATTGAGATACTGACGATCGAATCTCGGGCAAGTAACTTACCGATGACAAAGGGAACAACGTATGTTGTTATGTGGTTTGACCGATAAAGATCTTCGTAGAATATGTAGGAGCCAATATGAGCATCCAGGTTCCGCTATTGGTTATTGGCCAGAGACGTGTCTCGGTCATGTCTACATAATTCTCGAACCCGTAGGGTCCGCACGTTTAACGTTCGGTGACGATCGGTATTATGAGTTATGTGTTTTGATGTACCGAAGATAGTTCGGAGTCCCGGATGAGATCGGGGACATGACGAGGAGTCTCGAAATGGTCGAGCCATAAAGATCGATATATTGGAAGGCTATATTCGGACGTCGGAAAGGTTCCGAGTGATTCAGGTATTTTTCGGAGTACCGGAGATTTACGGGAATTCGCCGGGAGAAGTATTGGGCCTTATTGGGCCATACGGGAATAGAGGAGGCAGGCCAAAGGGAAGGAGGC
>NC_057801.1:840961923-840963103 GCF_018294505.1 Triticum aestivum | reverse complement strand
GGGGCGGCGCCCCCCCCCCTTGCCTTTTCCTACTCCCTCTTTCTTCTCTCCTACTCCGGAAAGGAAAAGGGGAATCCTACTAGGAGTTGGGAGTCCTAGTAGGACTCCCCACACTTGGCAAGCCCCCTCTAGGGTCGGCCTCCTCCTCCTCCCTCCTTTATATACGTGGGCAGGGGACACCCCAAAGGCACAACAGATACACAAGTTGATCATTGATCTCTTAACCGTGTGCAGTGCCCCCTTCCATCATAATCCACGTCGGTCATATCGTAGCGGTGCTTAGGCGAAGCCCTGCGACGGTAGCTTCATTAACACCATCATCACGTCGTCGTGCTGACGGAACTCTCCCTCGAAGCTCTACTAGATCGTGAGTTCGTGGGACGTCACCGAGCTGAACGTGTGCAGATCGCGGAGGTGTCGCACGTTCGGTACTAGGATCGGTCGATCGTGAAGACGTACGACTACATCAACCGCGTTGTCATAACGCTTCCGCTTACGGTCTATGAGGGTACGTGGACGACACTCTCCCCTCTCGTTGCTATGCATCACCATGATCTTGCGTGTGCGTAGGATTTTTTTTTGAAATTACTACGTCCCCCAACATCATGTCCATCACATCATTCTCCCAATGATGTGATCACGTTCATCAAATGACAACACATGTCTATGGTTAGGAAACATAACCATCTTTGATTAACGAGATAATCAAGTAGAGGCATATTAGGGACTATAGATTTTGTCTATGTATTCACACATGTACTAAGTTTCCGGTTAATACAATTCTAGCATGAATAATAAACATTTATCATGAATTAAGGAAATAAATAATAACTTTATTATTGCCTCCAGGGCATATTTCCTTCAAGAACCTCCATCAAGTCTTGTGTACAGATCGTCACCATCTCTACCGGGGACTGGAAGCAGGATCCAGGCTGCCGCTGCCAGACCAGCAGCCGCGCCACTGGAGCCCTACACCAGACCCCCGCCGCCGGCCTAGGAGACGACGACGCCACGTACGACCAGCAGCCACCACTTCCATCCCGTGTCGTCGCGCCGCCGCGCCGCCACCAGTAGAAAGCGTCCTGTGCCGCCATCCTCAGGCAGCGAAGAAGAAGGCCCCGCCGCCGCCTAGGCCAAGCAGGCTTTGCCCGGCTATCTTCACCAGCGGCGGCGAGGAGGA
>NC_057801.1:840223266-840237356 GCF_018294505.1 Triticum aestivum | reverse complement strand
TAAAAATCCTACCGAGTGAAGAGCAACCCTCTCACTCGGGGGCTTAGCCGCAGTCCAAGCACTCGCCTAAGTTATAAAAATCCTACCGAGTGAAGGGCAACCCTCTCACTCGGGGGCTTAGCTGCAGTCCAAGCACTCGCCTAAGTTATCAAAATCCTACCGAGTGGTAAGCCAGACTTTCACTCGGAGGCTTAGCTGGAGCCCCATGCTCGCCTAAGTTATAAAAATCCTGCCGAGTGAAGAGTAAACTTCTCACTCGGGGGCTTAGCTGCAGCCCAGTGCTCGCCTAAGTGGACTGAAGAATAAGTCGATTGCAGTAAAGGCGCCTTGCTTTGAACCTGCAAAAGACATTCCGAGCCAAAGGCAATCGTATTCAAGCACCAAATTCAAGTTTGAATCGATATCTAAAGGAACCGAGAGTGCCCAGGCGTTAAGCCTGTTAAGGTTTATCGGTTACAATTCCACTCGGCATACCGAGGCAAATTTAAAGCGTCAAGCCGGAAGAAGTTTTTTACCCCTCCTGTGGAGGGCTGGAAGGTGCAACGAATTCATCAAGGTCGATTCCGTCGGCGATCCGAGTGGCAGCTGCAAGGAAAGTTTCCATAAAGGACCTAAAGTCGTGTTTCTTGGTGTTGGCCACCCGAAGAGCCGCCAGCTTCTCTTCTCGTGCATCCTTACAGTGGACTCGGGCAAGACACAGAGCAACATCTGCACCACACCGAGCCGAGGACTTCTTCCATTCCTGCACTCGACCAGGGATCGTGTTCAACCGGGCCATCAGCGACTCAAGGTCATTCTGAAGTGTCTCCTCAGGCCAGAGCGTCGAGTCGATGCGAGATGTGGCGGCCTTCAGTCTTGCGAGATAGTCCACGACAGCTGCAACACGAGACTCCAGTCGGAAAACATCCATGGCAACTTCGTCGTTCACCGGAGAATTGACGGGGTCGAGGTTTGGCTCCAGCCGGCTAGTTTCTTCTTCAAAGTTTTGACAAAATTCTGCAAGGATGATCACTAAGTCAAGGAGATGGTCGAATGGAACAACCACAATTGGAAATGTTTGCCAAGCATAATGGTTTACCTTCAAGCATAAGAAACAGCTTCTTGGCAAGACCACTCAGGAAGGCCTCCAGATCATTTTTCTTCCCAGTCAACTTACTGACTTGGTCGGTCAGGGCAGCTTTATCAGTTTTCAGTCGACTGACCTCCTTGTTGGCGATCCCAAGAGCAGCTTTCAGATTGGTATTATCTTGTTCAAGCTTGGTGACTGAAGCTAACTTCTCGTCAGCAAGCTTCATCTTCTCAGCCAGCTCGAGGTCTTTCTTCTGTTGGGCCTCCCTTACCTTACCTGCACGTTACAACAAGATCAGATTTTGAAACAAGCAAGGGGAAAAACGGTCGTCAGGGTCTCACCAAACATACCTTCGGTCTCCTCCTTTGCCTTTGTCAGCTTCTCCTGAACCAGCTTCAGGCTCAGCTCGAGTTGAGTGTGCTTGTTTTCCAGCTCAGAGTAGCGAGCCACAAGATCACAAGAGTTCTGCGAAGAACCAATCGACTAAATGTCAAATATAATTCACTTCCGAGTGAAAAAGGAAAAAACACACGTTTCTAAGACTACAGCCGAATACAAGCATTCGACCGTAGTCTCGGGGACTACACCCAGTGGGTGCACTCAGCGTGCCCCCACTAATCCTGTTGAAGACAAAGTCGACCAGTCGACCTCAAAAAAAACAAAGAGCGAGATGTATTCTCTAAGACTGTGATCAACTGCAAGCAGTCGACCACAGTCTCGGGGACTACACCCAGTGGGTGCACTCAGCGTGCCCCCACCGGTTTGTGAAATCCAGTCGACTGATAGAAAAATTGACATCATAAAGCCTAAGGCCGACTGCCAGCAGTCGACCTTAGCCTTGGGGGCTACACCCAGCGGGTGCACTCAGCGTGCCCCCGCTAATACGGAGTGTAATTGACAACACCCAGTGGGTGACTACTATAAATTCCGGAAAGGAAAAGTTTTTGGCAACATATTCAACAGAACAAACGATGGTCGACTGACCTGGACATTGCTTTGGAGGGCAGAACTGGCGTCATAAGCCGCCTGGCTCGCATCCCGGATGGTCTTCAGCTGCTCCATCATGATTCCCGCATGGCGTATGGCTTCCTTCGCCGCGCCAGCTTGGTCCTCTGGGACGTGGTGCGTCGTGAAGAGGGAGGGCTGCGGAGCACTCGTCAATGGATCTGCGAAGGTCACCGTGTGTCGAGTGGTGTTTTCTTCTTCCGCAGTCGGAATCTCAGGCGCCGTCACATCCTGAGGCACCTTACTGGCGGACGCTTTCCGACTCCTCCTGCGCTTCAGCGGTTCTTCATCCTCATCATCATCAGGGAGATCGATAACAACATTGGGTGGAGCTACGGAGAAGAATCAGGATTAGTGATCGCGAGTCAGTCGACTAAGAACGGCGTTAAGAATACAGTACCTGGTTTCGAAGTTGCTGCGTCCTCCATCTCGTGGTCATCAGCCCGGGCCGAGGTTTCAGAAGTAGCAGCACTGCAACTCCAAAGGATCAGTCGACTAACTTCAGCGTCGACCAGAGACAAAGTTCACACAAAATAAGAGATTTGAGCAGCACGATTACCCTGAAATGGTGGGGATGGACACCTTCATCTTCGGCAGGAGCTTGGTCGGCTTCGACGGAGCCGCCCTGGGCTGCTTCGGCGCCTTTTCAGTCGGCACCGGAGAGATGGTCCGAGGACGCTTGGTCGACTGAGTGGTGGTCGCAACCCCCTTACCACGTTCGGTCGAAGGGTCGTGGACGAGCTTCGACCGCCTTTCCGAGCGCGGTGGTACGACCTCCTCCTCCTCTTCCTCCTCGTCTTCAACGTCATCTTCACCACCGTCATCATCATCATCGTCATCATCATCCTCTGCAACGTCCGAGTCCCATTCCTCCTCGTCCTGGCTCTCGCCCCCACTCGCCTCACCCTCCTCAGTCGGAGCTTGTGCCCCATTGGGCATCGAGTACAGCTCGGTGAGGGCCTAGCAGATATCAAGACAAGGATCAGTCGACCAGTCGGCAGGGTAAACAGAAATGAATGCGACAAGAACGCAGTGGAGAGCAGAGCAAGTGTACCTTGTTTGGATCGCTGTTGTGGTCGAGTGGAGGAATCCTTCTGGCTCCGCGTGGGTTGTCCTTGTTTCCGGTAACGGCTACCATCCATCTTTCCAGAGTGACATCGTCGACTGCTTCTGGATGGACTCGAGTCTCGTCTTCAGTCCCACAGTACAACCACATGCAGTGGCTCCTGAACTGAAGGGGCTGGATGCGACGCCTGAGGAAGACCTCCAGGAGGTCCATGCCCGTCACTCCCTCCCGAACCAACTGCACCACGCGCTCCATCAACATCTTCACATCAGCTTTCTCCTCCGGAATCAACTTCAGAGAGGAGGGCTTGTTCACTCGGTCCATGGTAAACTGTGGGAGTCCACTCGACTGTCCCGGCGTCGACTGGTCCCGGCAGTAGAACCAGGTCGACTGCCAGCCTCTGACTGACTCGGGAAAGGTCATGGGCAGGAAGGTGCTCTTATTCCTCACCTGGATCCCCAGACCCCCACACATTTGGACGACTCGGGTTCTCTCATCACCTGGGCTCGCCTTCTTCACGGTCTGAGAGCGACACGTGAATATATGTTTGAACAAACCCCAGTGCGGTCGACAGCCCAAGAAACCCTCACACATGGACACGAACGCGGCAAGATAGGCAATAGAGTTTTGGGTAAAGTGGTGGAGCTGCGCTCCGAAGAAATTCAAGAAGCCACGGAAGAAAACACTCGGCGGCAAGGAAAATCCACGATCAACATGGGTGGCCAAGAGCACACACTCACCCTCTTCTGGCTGGGGCTGCCATTCCTTCCCCGGAAGCCTCGCAGCTCCATGAGGAATCAAGCCCTCGTTGGCCATGTTGAGGAGGTCATTCTCTGTGATGGTCGACTGGATCCAGTCTCCTTGGACCCAGCCCTTCGGCAGGCGGGATCTGGACGAGGACCCTCCGCGGCTGGTGGATCTCCCCTTTGCCTTCTCCGACGCCGACGCCTTCTTGGCACGTTCCAGCGCCGCCGTCTTCTCCTTGGCCATGGTTGCCGGCGAGATGCGCGAAGGGAAGTGGTGCGGGGGCGAGAGCGAGCACGCTGGGCAGGGAAGAAGGAAGCAGAGAGACAGAGAGAATGCTGAGGCGCAGCACAGAAATCCTCGCCGGGCGCATTTATAAGGTCCCTTCCGAGTGGATGACAGGTGGGCCCGGTCGATCTAATCATATCCGGGAGCAGTTATGCAGACGGGATACGTGGCGAAGAAAGCGGCGTGGAGATCGAGGCGTCTATGTCCCGTCCCATCCGAACGCCGCGGTCCGCTCCACTTCGCGCGCGTCCCCAAATTTCGCATCCCGCGAAATCCGCGAACGGCAGATCAGTCTGTCAGACGCGGGGTTTCCCGCGATCCGTCGCTCGGGGATCGTCGAAGCCCAAAAGATCACTCGACGAGAGAAGAGAATGAATCGAGTCGACTGAAGACAAGTTGCTCACCATCGACGAAGAGATTCTTTGGTCCAGAACAATGCACGACCAGAGCGCAAAGGTTAATCGGAAACGACATCAACTCCTTCCTCACTCGGAGCCTCGATCCATTCGGGGGCTAATGATGGGGTCATGTACCTAGGGTAGGGTCACGAACCTGATCTAAGTACCTTACCCAAGGACACCCTTAGAAGAGGTCGCCTTCCAGTCGACCAACGAGGGACTCACTCGACTGACTTGAAGGACTCGACCACGAAGACTCACTCGACCACCAGGAGGTCAAGAGGCACTCCGCACTGCAACGGCCTGTAATTAAGTAGGCTTTATTATAGTAAAGACACCTTATGTGGGGCGTTACCAGTAACGCCCCAGACTTAACTCACCTTAAACCCTCTCCTACGTGGGCTGGCTGGGGTCCTGGCGCACTCTATATAAGCCACCCCCCTCCACAGGCAGAAGGGTTCGGCATCTTGTAACTCATATACTCATAATCCACTCGACCGCCTCCGGGCTCCGAGACGTAGGGCTATTACTTCTTCCGAGAAGGGCCTGAACTTGTACATCCTTTGTGTTTACAACCTCTCCATAGCTAGGACCTTGCCTCAATACCTACCCCCCACTCTACTGTCAGGCTTAGAACCACGACACCACCCCCGTGGATCGTGGCGACCGCATTGATCGTCCGCCGCGAGTATGGCGGAGCCCCACCGGCGTGCTCCAGGCGATGCCGCCCCTACTTACGGTGATTCCCACCTCGTCTTTCTTGACCTAGCTAGCTTTCCCCTGTTTGCGGTAGGGTTAAGGTTGATTTCGCATTTTGTTAAAATCCTGTGATTTGTAAGTTTCTGGTGTGCGCTGATGTTTGGTAGATGATTATGAGTTGAAAACCCTATGCGCAATGGCCCACAGCTGTCCCCTGTTTCTTGCTTCAAACTAGAGGGTTTGGTCGGGTTTGAAAGGCTTGTTTTTTGGCTAATTTTGGTGAGGAAAAATTCTAAAGTGAGGGCATATGAACATTACTTAAGACTAGTTTGTGTTAGAAGGATTAGGTTTTCTGAAAAAGATAGTACGTTTACTGAAATTTTGGACAGTAGGTTCTCTGAATATTTGGACGGTAACTTTATCTGAATCTTTCGACAGTACGTTAACTGAACATGTGGACAGTACTTGAACTGAATTTTTAGAACAGATACAGGTCAGCAGTGTCGGATAGTTTTTGAAATGAAATTATTGAAATTGCCATTTACAGCTGAACTAAATTTAATGAATGAAGTAGGAGAACACGTACAAGTTTGTACTGTTGTGTACTGAATTTAGTCAATTTATTTTGAACTCCACTGAAACTGAATTTTTTTTAGTCAAGTTTGTACTGCTGAACTAAATTGAATGAATGTAGTAGGAGAACACATACAAGTTTATAAATGAAATTATTTTGGAACTCCACTCAAACTGAATTTAGTTAGACTGAGCTATTTGTACTGCTGGGTACTGAATTTAATCAATTTTCCAAGTCGCATTGAGACATAACAGAATGTATTGTTGTTAACTTAAATTTTCTAACTGCTCCTCAACTGAATGTTAATTGTAGATGCTTTTGATGGACTTTTCTCAGTTGAGATACATCACAAAGGTTTCTTTTGTGGAACTTACAGCAACAACACTTACATGGATTATGAAGTTGCATGGTTTGACAACTGTGACAGTGATACGTGGTCCTTGTTATGGATTGATGACTTTTTGCAGCAGCTAGGCTATGACAGAGATAGTGTGAAGCTTGATGTTTTCTGGTGTCAGCCTGGAAAGACATTTGTTGACGGGCTAAAACATTTGACATGTGATGCAGATATCCTTGCAATGATAGCAGCAACGACAGAGCACAAGAACTTGTTACTGATTGTAGACCATGGAGAGACACTTGAGAGTGGTCTTAGAGATGATATTTTACTTAATGGGGTTCCTGAACTTCCAAAGGTCATTACTCCAAGAAAAGAAAGCCAGGAAAAAGATGAATATAGCTGTCCTGAGGAGACAAGTGTGCCAAATAAGAGGAGGCCTAGGAGGTTATTTGGGGAAGGTTCATCCTCAGGTTGTGCTGATGAAGAATTGGAGGAAGAAGATGGAGTAAATGCAGCTGATTCAGAGACGGATGAGGATTTCTATGACAGTGACTATGACATAGAAGATGGGGATGATGATCTCTTTGTAAAAAATGTTGACAAAGAAGTGGATGATCATAGAGAGAAGCACACAACTTGTGACTATGAAGCAGAGTTAGCAGAGGATGCTCTAGATGATTCACACTTGCACTTGTCCAATGAATAGAGGGATAAGTTGAAGTACCACTTCAAGGGATTTAATCCAGAAACTGATTTGAATAACCCTATTTTCAAACTTGGACAGGTCTTTGGTAATGTGCAGGAGCTGAGACATGCTATTACGTCTTATAGCATTAGAAACAGAGTTCAAGTGAAGAAGACAAGGAACACATCCAGAACAATTGTAGCTATGTGCAGTGGTGATTGCCCATGGTTTCTCATGGCAAGCAAGGACAACAGAACATCTAATTTTGTTATTAAAAAGTACTGTGATGAGCACACTTGTAGTAAATCCTGGAATCTCAAGGGATTGACAGCTCCTTTTCTCACCAGAAAATTCAGAGATGAGTTCAGGGACAATGAGAAGATGCCCTTGAAGAAATTTTCAGAGAAGGTGCAAACAGAGTACAACCTCATACCAACCAGGAGCAAATTGGGAAGAGCTAGAAGAGCATCAGTGAAGGAGATAAGGGGGGAGGATGATAACCAGTACATGCAGTTGTGGGATTATGGAGAGGAGTTAAGGAAAAGCAATCCCGATAGCAAGTTTATCCTATGTACAAAGGAGATAGAAGATGGGAATACAAAAGAGATAAAAGAGCACTTCTCCACATTGTATTGGTCACTGGATGCATGCAAGAGAGGATGGCTTAATGGTTGTCGGCCAATACTTTTTATTGACGGATGTCACATAAAGACCAGATACAAAGGAAATTTACTCACGGCTGTAGGTATTGACCCAAATGATTGTATCTTCCCCATAGCATTTGGCCTTGTCAAAGTGGAGTCAACTAGCAGTTGGGAGTGGTTTCTGGCAAGCCTAAAGGATGACTTCAACATATGTAACACCTCTCCGTACACAATTATGAGTGACAAGCAAAAGGTATTTCATCATCAAAGTAAATTTGTAGTTTCACCATGACTTGTTGTATGTGAAATTGACTTTCATTATGAAATGTACTTATGACGTTGTGTTGCATGACCTAAATATATGTTTGTAAGTGAAAATTTCTTGCTTTATCATATATGTATGTGACATTGGGTTGCTTAATTTCTTATGCGAAATTGCAGGGTCTCATAAAAGCTGTGGCAAAGATATGGCCTGATGCCGAACACAGATTTTGTGTCAGGCATATGTATCAGAATTTCCACAAGGTTCACAAAGGTGAGCAACTGAAGAACAATTTGTGGGCAATTGCCAGGGCTACAAACAACCCTACATACACTAGAGCAATGCAAAAGATGGAACAAGACAACACTGATGCATACAAATGGTGTGAAAAATGGCCACCCAGAACCTGGATTAAAGCATTTTTCAACCCATTTCCAAAGTGTGACATTCTACTAAATAACATGTCTGAAGTTTTCAACAGGTAAATTGTGAAAATAGGTTAATTCTCATTTGTGTATACATTGTCATTTGTGTTAACATTCTGCTGTGTGTGCTAACATTTTTGTCTCTTCAATTTCATAGTTGGATATTGGAATCTAGAGAACTACCAATTAAGTCCATGTTGGACAGCATCACTGACAAGATCACAACTAGGATGTACAACAAGCAAAAGGAGGTGGCCACTGATAGAAAATGGGGTAAAAGATTGTGCCCAAAAATATAGAAGAAGCTTGACAAATTTACTGAATGGACTATTTTTGCATGGTTCAAGGGGCTGGTCAGAAGGTTTTCAAGGTGTTGTCAATGAACCATTCATATATTCTTGATTTGAACTCTGAGAGTTGTGACTGCAAAAGATGGGAGCTGTCTGGGATTCCATGTCATCATGCCATAGCTTGTGCTAGAGAGGAGAGGATAGATCCTGAGAGCCAGGTGCATGAATGCTACTCTGTAGCTACTTACAAAAAAGCTTATAGTTTCAATATCAAGCCGATGAGGGACCAAGAGCATTGGACAAAGATGGAAGGAGTGGATGTGTACCCACCTGTGTACACCAAGGTGATGGGTAGACCAAGGAGAAATAGAAAGAAAGATCCAGAAGAGAAGCTTGACAAGGAAGGGGGCAAGAAACTGACTAAACATGGTGTAAGCATGCACTTTTCTATTTGTGGAGCAGCAAATCACAACAAGAAAGGTCATCAGAAGTGGGCAAAAACAAATAGAGAGGCACCAGTACCTACAGATGATGATTCAGAAGAGGAGTTTGATGATCCATCCATAATTTCAGTAAGTTAAATATGTCCTGCTTCACATTGTGACAGAAGTTTATCAATTATGCAACTGCGATTTGTTATATTTGCAGAATATCATGCCACACACAATTCATCCATCTATGGATCCAACTCAAACACCAGGATCAATGGTTTACCTCATGCAACAAATGGTAAACTTTAGAACCTGTTATTTTTATATTTGAGGCCTCTTTATATTTAACTCTACTCTCAAACATTGTTTGCAATATACAGGAGAGGATGTCATATCAACCAGTCATGGACCATGGTCCTCTTCCTGAATCTTCATTTGTCGTACAAGCTAGAGCTAGCATTCCTCCACCAAGAGTGACAACTGCTATGGCTACTGGAAGAGTTAGGAGGAGGGGTGTTACTGAAGATATTCCAGAGGATGTGCCTCAATCCAGCCACCAAACAAGTGATAATGCAAGAGGCAGGAAGAGGCAGGCTAAAGGAGGTGGTAGAGGAAATGCTACAGGAAGTGGTACGGGAAACGCTTCACGAGGTGGTAGGGGAAATGCTACAAGAGGTGTGATTTTTGTTGAAATCTACATGTCAGCGTGCATGAAATTATTGTCATTTGTTATCAATTTTCATTTTCCAAATTGGCACGCTTACAGGAAGTGGAAGGACAAGAGGAGAAGGTGCAAGAGGAGGAACTGGAAGAGGAAATGGTGGAAGAGGAACTCTATATGACAATGGAGGAAGGACCAGGGGCTGGATTTTGGAACTTGATGTTTGCACCTGATTCAGATAGGTCACATGTCGCAGCAGAGGAAGAGCCAGTCATACAAAATGCACCACAAGGGGATGAGTGGGATGACGACTTCGTCCACATGTAGATATACAAACTGATGCAGAAGTTCATGACTGAACTTTATGGAATGCAACTGAGTTCACCAATAAACTTCATTTGTCTGTTTAGAAGCCTATTTTCATGTAAACATGTAATGCACTTAAGTATGTTGACATGAAGCACATTGGCAGTATTTTTCATTGTTCAAGTGTTTTGTGAATCTGCTTTCAAAATTTATTATTCAAGAGCTATGTGAATCTGCTGTAAAATTAATTATTCAAGTGTTATCTAAATCTGCCGTCGAATTGCAATTTTGCTGTCAAATTGACTGTAAAGTTTCTGATGTTGTCAAAGTTCAGTCTATCAACAGTAAGTGATGGCGGGGTACGACGCGAGCATCATGGCTGCTCAGGCCGAAGAGGTACGCCACACAGCTCAGCAGGAGGCCGCTGCTAGAGCCGTTCGGAGGGCCGCAAGCAACAGGCATTGGCCGACCTCGAGACGATCGATATTTCTACCGATGATGAGTAGTACCCCTGTCCGTTTGGTTAGCTTGTGTTAATGCAGTCCTATAAGATTCTGTACTAGTCCAGTTCACAAAAGCTAGTACATTTCTGAAAGTGCATCTAGTACCGAATTCATCATAATGCAGGCTCACTTTCAGTCATTGCAGTACAGGAAATGTCAGATAAAACATGTAAAATTCAGAAGCTTCATTGTATTGCCATTTTCATTCAGTACACATACAAAGTAGCTACTACAGCACACTGAGTTCACCAAAAGAAGAGCTTCAACATTGCTCATTCATGCATTAGGACCTCCCAGCCATTGCAAACATGATTGCAACTAAACCAAAGACTCTGCTCCAGGACCTCTTTCTCCTTTAGACTCTGCTCCAGGACCTCTTTCTTGCAAGCAAGGTGTGATCTACCTCGTGCCGCGGCATGCACCCACCACATCTGGCATCTCATGGTCCTGTGTTTGAATCGTGCAAATCATCTAAAATACCAATCTTTGATGAACTATAGAACCAGAGAGGGGAGATGGATTCAGTGACGACAGACGTAATCTTTGCCCATGGCTCCCCGTCGTCCTCCATCTTCACCCCGCGGAATGCCAGATCCTCCCATCTAAACAGTGAGACACGGGTGGGAGAGTGTCTAAGATAGGGATTGGATAGGGGGAAAGAAGAGGATGCGGCGTCAGCTCACCTGAGCTCCGGAGGCTTGCCGCCGTGGTGCAAGGATACGGCCTCGCCGCCGACCGTGAGCGATATTGCCTCGCCCTGCCGCTGCACTGAATGGGGAACGAGGGTTAGGGATTTGGTCGACCGGGATTTGGGAGTGAATCGTTATGTGCCCTGTCCCGCCGAGCCAGGGATTTTTCTGGGAGAGAAAAAAAAATAATCCAAGGTGTTTTGTGGAAAAAGGCCAGCGGCGGCGCGGGCACAGCCTCTCGAGTGGCTGACAGGGGGTCCCATGCCACGCTGTCAAGCTGAGTCAGCAGCGCAGCCGTAGACAAACGTGTTTGGTACCGTATTTGAACCAAAGTGCCAAGTTTTAGCACGCATTACATGTATTTTACAAGTTGAGGCACCAAACTGAACATCCGTGGCAAGTTTCGACACCACCAGTGATATTACCTCTTTTCTATTACTTTACTAATACAATAGATGTGATATGGTAATTTTTTTTCTTTGTTTTACAAATCATAAATGGAACCAAAGACAATGGCTTAAGTTAACAACCATAACCCACGTGAAATGGAAAATGGAACCTAACTGGGGGCTCATAACCCGGCAAGTCCAGCCGCAGTCGTTTTCCGATGTTCCCATTGGAATCTTGACACTCTGCAAAACCCAGCAGAGTAAGCAAAGTGCCACATGGCGTGACTCCTGACTGCTCACATGTCAGTTTTTTGGTCCTAAAGGTATCATTACATTCCAGCTAGCTCACTTACAAAGAAAAAATAATTTAGCTACGTGTGTACTGTACTGGTTTTTTTACCAACTTGTTGATCCAAAGTTAGACCATTGTTTAGTCCTCACTTGTCGAATGATAGCACACGGCAGCTGCTGCAACCTTATAAAAGCCGGCCCGGCTGGAGAGCGATGCATGGTTCAGGAGCTGTTGCTAAGACAAGCTCAACCGCTCAATGGCGAACATAACAAACACCTTGAGGGTAGCGATGGCGGCCACAGCGGTGGTGATGCTGACGTCACCGCTCCTGGCCGGAGCACTTTATCGGGGCGAGGCGCAAGGGATGCCCAATTGCGACATCATCTGTGGCAACATGAGCGTGCCATACCCGTTCGGCATGGGCCCGGCCAGGTGCTACTGGCCGGGGTTCAACCTCACCTGCGACCGTAGCAGCAACCCGCCGCGGTTGCTGCTGGGCGACGGCTCCCTCCAAGTTCAAGACCTCTCCATTACCATGGCGACATGGGTGGACGCCATATATATGGGCGACATAAAAGTCGACGGCAACGGTGAAGGCACGCTCCGCGGCGGCCTTACGACCGACGGGCCCTACACGATTTCATCCAACAAGCTCATCATTGTGAGCTGCAATGTTCAGGCGACACTCAAGAATGGCGATGTGACCGTAAGCAGCTGTTCTTCTATCTGCATAAACGGTGATGGACTCTCCGAGGCACGATCCACACTCGAAGCAGGCATGCAATGCTCCGGCAATGGCTGCTGCCAGTCAGACATCGTCTTCGACCCTGCGGAGGTAGCGGGAAGGCTTGTCAACGGCACGTCCTACAGTGTGCAGCTCAAATGGTTTGGCTGGAACCGCAGCGCCGACCAGCAGTGGCCTGCGCGCGTCTTTGTCGTGAGTCACGGCTGGTTCAGCCATACACCGGCCTTCCTTGAGCTATTAGGAGGAGACACACCCGCATCAGCGGAGGCAATGCAAGTTCCCTTATGGCTGAACTGGGAGGTCGTTGGCCATGGCGCACAATGCTCCAACGTCTGCAAGAGCACGCACAGCCACTGCAAAAAGGGTAAGAGAGGCTACACATGCTCCTGCAAAGACGGCTACGAAGGGAATCCCTACATCAACGGCGGATGCAAAGGTCCGATCTTCGTTAATAATACCATCTTTTTTCTGATTTGAGACGAGCAATAAATTTTGGAGATTTCTCTTTGCTTAATGCTAGCATGTGTTGGTTCGGCTATATATGTGTAGATATCGACGAGTGCAAGGATGAAGTGTACGGCAAGTGCTATGGTCATTGTAAAAATTTGGATGGGTCATATGAATGCCGGTGTCCGCCAGGAACCCATGGCGACCCTACCCTGCCCGGTGGCTGCCTCAGTTCCGTCTCAAGTAAGCAACAGAAACCTCATTAATTTTTACTATTGATATGAAGGAGAATTGAGAACAAGAAAGAAACAGATCATGGCCATCCCTCAACAACTACAAAAAAAAAAGTTCAAGCATCAGCAACTAGCCAACTACTGAGTTAAGAATTAGTTATTGAGAACCAATGAATGACTAGAAGCACGTTGCCCAAATAGATTGCACACAAACAAACATGTCGCTTTAGCGAGGCTTTACGGATTTAGTTAGCAAGAGGAAGAAACCACAGGTGCACTAAATCAAGAACATAAATCTTCAAGGGATTAACATTGTTCGGTCGAAATTTCACAAATCTGCTCATGAACTGCATCATTTTGTTACAGAACTGTCAGTTTAGACTTCCCTCTAGAACATCGAAAGTGAAGGTTCACATCAGAAGTGGAAGATGAATATTAGAATATTCTTGCCCCAACTTACAATGAGGGGAAATAGTTTCATCAAGACCTCACCACTTATGACAAATCAATTGACAATTAAAAACTTAGCCAGAAAGTATGTGAAAAATCATGTTGCAGATAAGACTTCTGCAAATAAAATATTAGCAACAGTGATGTTCAAAATATTCATCCAATAAACCCTGTAAATATTTTGCATATTATAAGTAATACAATTATGATGATTAAATTGAAGACAATTTTAATCTGCATCATCATCACCTTAAAGCCTAGTTACACCTCGGAAAGCTGCTTCTAGTGGCCAGGGTACATGACGGTGAGAAATTCCCCCGCAAAAAAAAACGGTGAGTAATTCAGCACAGATGTGCATTAAGATTCGTGCAGCTATGAGGCCACTTCAGGTGTTTATCTATGTATTCAACAGCACACCTATCGGCATATGATTCAAGTTCATTCACTGAGTGGGC
>NC_057801.1:840214255-840222969 GCF_018294505.1 Triticum aestivum | reverse complement strand
ACATATGTGCCTTCTATAGTCTCTTGGGCATTTTCAGTCATTCATAGATTTTCAGCTATAATTTCGTTGTTGATTTTTTGTATATATTTGAACTACTGGCGCCAAAACCTTTAGAACAAGATCAATCTTGCATAATTTTCAAACACGTTTAAATTTCTACATTTCAATCTACTTATTACAATCAATCAATATTAGTGTGGGAAAATAATTTTTTAAATCTCAAAGTTTCAATTTTTCAACTAATACATGCTTCAGTGAAGTATTTTATTTGAAATAAGTGAAATTAGTATTTAAAATGAGTGGAATTCTTTTATCTTTTTCGAATGTTGAAATCAATTTATTTTTAATGAGTGATTTTGTTCTGAAATGAGTTGATTATTATTTTCAATTGTGTGAAATCAGTGTTTCTAGATGAGTGAAATCTGTTTTTTTCAATTAAGTGAAATCTATTATTTGAAATTGGTAAAATAAAGTTTAGGTGAAATGTATCCATTGTTGGCCTTATTTTAAAGGTCTTGTCGTCTGTAACTCAAATATATAGTCGGATTAATGGTTTAAAAGATATCAATCTCCAAAATATTCGCTATAAATATAATAGCAGTCTGTTCTGTGGGAGAGTGACATGTGAAGGTTTAAATGCCACGCTACTCCACACATACAAATTCTGACAAAGATGCATGGACATGTAGAGGTGTCCACAGCAGGTTTGTATTTTTAGGTGCGAAAATGATTGGCTAGCTTCTACTCTAAAAAGTGCACTAATCTACCAGTACTATTGTAAAAGGATCCATGCTCCGCTTTATAGATAAAGCCTGATTCGAGAGAATTGAAGTCAATGAATAATGACGCAGCTACTTTCTGTAATAGGTAACTGCAGGACGACCTGCGGCGACGTAGATGTGCCGTACCCATTCGGCATTGGCTCTGCCGATTGCTACTGGCCAGGGTTCAACCTCATCTGTGATATAAGCCAACAACCACCAAAGTTACTCATCGTTCTCCAGGACCCCAGCGACCCTGACATCGGCAAGGACTGCTCCATCCAGGTCAGGGAGATCTCCCTCCGAAACAACACAGTGAGCGTCCTCCGCAGCAACGCCATCAGCCGTATCGAACCCACCGACTCAACCAGTTTTTTAATGTTTGGCAACTACTCGGAGGCGCCCTACTCACTATCGACTAGCAACGAGTTCATCCTATCAGGCTGCAACCTTCAGGAACAAGTCCAGATCGGAGATGGCCCCGAGGATTTCATCAGCGGTTGTGCCTCCTTCTGCTCCTCCAAAGTTAGTGACACCAACGTCGAAACCGCGCTGCGTCGTACAGGCAGAAACTGCAACGGCATGGGCTGCTGCCAGGCGCATATCTCCATGTCCTCCAATGGCTTGCCTACGGCGTGGATGTATCAAAAGATCAACAAGAACGGCGACCAGGAGGCGACATTGCAGCCCGCATACATGCTAATCGCAGAGGAGGGGTGGTTTGATCAGCGGCGGTTGTCCAAGGATATGGCAGGGCGGGAAGAATCCGAAACGGACAAGGTGCAGGTTCCCCAAGTTCTGCAATGGGAGGTCGTGCAGGGCTTGCCGCGACCAGCTGACATGAAGGCGCACCCAGGCTGTCCAGCGGAGGTAGCCCTCGAGCTCTGCAAGAGCAAGAACAGCTACTGCAAACGAGGGAGCATAGGCTATTTATGCCAGTGCATGGATGGCTACCACAAACCGGGCAGCAACCCCTACCTTGACGACGGATGCAAAGGTTAGAACATGTATCTACGATTCTAATATATATATTGACGCTATTAATATCCTTGTTCTTCTTCTTCTATAGTTTTTAACCTAGTGTATTTCACTTTTGCCTACAGGTGGCCACAAGCCTTTATCTACAAGTGAGAAATGCTGGAACTTTCCTCCTAGTGTCGATACATATTGTATCACTTGGTATTTATTTAAGCAATACATATTAGCATTCTATAGTGTCGATACTAATCGACTTAATTTGCTTCTTCCCATTAAAATGCTTGCTCATTACTTGTAATCAATAAGAAGAGAACTTGATGTATGTTTCTTGGTCCAACTTGAACTCTCACATTCAAAATTATTTGTCTCAAACTCTGAACTACCTGAAAACCATTTTCTTCTTGCCATATGAACTCACGAAGCCAAAAGGTTACTTGAGTGAACTACTTTTATTACTCCTGCTGCTGAGTAACTGTAGACCAGGTGTATAATACTATGATCTCATGATAGGCAAAATTACTAATACAATGTACATCTTTGTAGGTATATACCTCGCCATAGGAGTTGCTGTTGGGGCAGGCATCATACTATTTGTTGTTGCTGGATCTTTCACACATAAGAAATTCAAACATCGAAAAGCACAGATGTTGAAACAGAAGTTCTTCGAGAAAAATCGTGGACAATTGTTGAGACAATTGGTATCACAAAGAGCTGATATTGCAGAAAGAATGATTATAACCTTAGATGAGCTTGAGAAGGCAACAAACAAATTTGATAAGGCCCGTGAGCTTGGTGGTGGGGGGCATGGTACAGTCTACAAAGGGATCTTATTAGATCTCCATGTTGTGGTCATCAAGAAACCAAAGATGGCGATTCAAAAGGAGATTGATGAGTTCATTAATGAGGTTGCTATTCTATCACAGATCAACCATAGAAATGTTGTAAAACTCTATGGATGTTGCCTTGAAACAGAGGTCCCCATGTTGGTCTATGAGTTTATATCCAACGGTACACTTTATGATCATCTTCATGTTGATGGGCCAAAATCGTTGTCATGGAATGATAGGCTACGGATAGCAATTGAGACTCCCAGATCTTTAGCCTATCTTCACTCAACAACTTCAGTACCCATCAGCCATAGAGATATCAAGTCTGCTAACATACTTTTGGATGATACTCTAACAGCAAAAGTCGCAGACTTTGGAGCTTCAAGATATGTTCCGGTGGATAGATCAGGAGTCACAACAAGAGTGCAAGGTACAAGAGGATATCTAGACCCAATGTATTTCTATACAGGGCGTCTCACGGAAAAGAGTGATGTGTACAGCTTCGGTGTCCTGCTTCTGGAGTTATTGACTAGAAAGAAACCATTTTCATACATCTCTTCTGAAGAGGAAGGCCTTGTCACACACTTTTCTACCTTATTCACACAAGGCAATTTGTCCGAGATAATAGATCCCCAAGTTATGGAAGAGGGAGGCAGAGAAATGGAAGAAGTTGCAGCACTTGCAGTAATGTGTATAACATTAAGAGGAGAGGATCGTCCGTCGATGAAGCAGGTGGAGATCAAACTCGAAGGCACTCAAGCATCCAGGGGACATGAGAAGGGTAATGTACGAAACTGTCCGCCTACTGTTGATGGAAGTAGGAGCGAAGAATTATCCAGGCAGTATAGTATGGAAGAAGAGTTCATGTTATCGTCAAGGTATCCTCGGTAGTTCTGCTTAAGCCCGAGCTCATCACTACATTGGTTTTCTTTTTCTTCTTTTTTTGCGGGTGCACACATTGGTTTTCAACAGCATGTTTCTGGAGATTCTCCTTTGCCGCATCCATTTCCCTTGTGCAATTGGTCTATTTGCTTCCATGGCAGCTCCTTTTCTTCATCCTGTTTTTTCTCTAAATAAACTTAGTGTTAAGTGTTAACACTCTCTGTAATGTTGTAAACTTGGTTGTAACCAGGTGCTTAGCTATCATCAATGAATCAAAAGAATGTAATGAGCTCACTTTGTTCCGATCAATTGTTCTTTATGTGTGTTTTTCCTGGAGCTACACTAATGTTGAGTTATCCAAAAGGTCAGGAGAAACAAACACCACAATAATGTCTTCCAAGTGCGTGTGTTGCTTCAGACTCCAAAATGTTATGTACAGCAGCAGCAGGACCAACACCCACACTACATATGAGTCAACTCCAACCGCCACAAAGCTCTTATAGATTTGCACCTTCAGCTCTGATGATGAGTCGATAGAAAGACATTATAGTAGTGATTAACAGTATCATAACCCTCTCTTCTTAGATGGTTAATTAGCAGAAGAAGTGCTGAACATAAGCCACCAAATTGGTTGTAAAACATAAGGTTTGATATGTTTTCAGTTATAGCAGCGAAAAATTGTCTGCACGCCACAAACATAACTGATCTCATAGATTATTTCCAAAAAACTGATCTCATAGATGCTGTTATAGGAAATATATTAATTTTTTTAGTTCATGATATTATACTAGTACCATTTGTCTAGCCAAAAATTCAGAAACATTTAGTATGGCTTGGTTCAGGTAAACCTTGTTTCAAAAACTAGTGTTCAAGAGACTACTCTGATCCTTGGTTTGTGGTTGTATTATGGAGAGCAGTTCACTACGGAACTTGTAAATGACAGAATGGTCTGCTTCAGCAATTCACTACCATTTATCGCCAGGTTTTTTTTGCTGCCCAAGAGGTTATTTTGCTGTTTGCTCCTTGGCTCTTGATTGTCTTATTTGATAGCATGTCAATACTGAACTTGTGAATAATAATTAAGCATGTTGAATGAGCACACATCCAGCCTCTGTATGACAAAAAATTAGACGAGGGATTAGAGATAGAACCAAACCGCCCAGGATCTTCACTTTTAGGTCCTTAAATGGCATTGTCTTGGGTTGCCGCCTCGCCCTCATGCGATTGCTCCCTACTAGCCTTGCCGCCGGTTTGCATCGCCACACAGACGCTGCGGTTTGTTGATGACTCGTCGATAGGCATGGGGGGCACGGCCATCTGCGCCGCCGTGGCTATTCCCCTGCCCTATACTCTGCCGCACCGCCGCTTATAACGTTTGCTGACTGTGATGAGAGGCAAGAGGCCGGGTCAGGTTGTGTGATAGGCGCAACTCGTATCGTAGGATTGTAGGATCGTCGGCTCTGCGAGTCATATCTCTCTTGCACAATTGGGCCAGCTATTTTCTTCGAGGGAATTGGGCCATGCACAAGTTTTACTTGCTGAAGTATTATACTGCTATCTTCCTTAACTTCCGAATTTACATATAAAGTGCATTTGCAAAATTCTTGTACAACACCCAACGATACTGACATCTCTCCAAAATGCCACATTGAGATCTGGACTCTCCAAGGCTTGTTTAGGGCCGGCAAAATAATGATAAGCGACGTGACATTTTTCCCTTCGAAAAGGAGGACATACCTGGGGCTCTGCATCACACAATGCACACAGTCATGAGACAATTTTCATCGCAGTAGCAAGCTAGTGCCTTGCCATTGATAATGACCAAATTAAGCATGGTGCTAGAAATATCTATTAATTTACATGTATGGTTGGACAAGCCACATGTCTGCTTGAACGTCACGCTTATACAGAATAAAATCGACATGACACAATCACCTTCCTGTCATCACAAACTTTGATTTTGAAATCGTTGTAGTTTGGTACACGTGTGGTGGGACAAGCCACATGGCAGCTTGAACGCCACGCTCGCCATAAAATCCTTTTGACATAATCACCTTCCCGTCGTAGCAAACTATTTCATCATCGTCGTAGTACACGGCACGACCATCGGCCAATTTTGTGAGATACCTCTTATGAGAAGGAAGATGGCCATATCTTTCGTTGGAGTAATAGATGTGGTTCTTCTGCACGCCGCCACGCCCTTCCGCAAACACCCCTACAGCCGTGGAGCACGTTGGGCCCAAGAATAGTGCGTAGTCATGCAAGCTTGTCATCTCTTCCCACCTATAGTGTGTGTTGACATCGACAACTAGGCGGACTAGCTGAAATAGCCTGAAGAAATACTCCCCGGTCTTGACCGCCATAGTCAGCTTGTTGCCCATCTCAAAGATGTAGATGGCATGCACAGGCGCATAATCATCTTCCTCCCACAAAAGATAAGGAAGGCTTTGGATGACCACGGTCTGGATGGTCGTGACCAGTACAGGTTTATTTGTGCCGCCGCCGATGCCAAACTTGAGCAGTCTGACCTCCTGATAATCTAGCCGGAGCCCGTAGAGCTCCCCATGGCAGAAGGCTATATCCTTGAGGTACCCCATGCCACATGCTTTCACGGTCCACCCTTTAGCACAACTGACTCTGCAAAGAGCGACCATGGAGCCGCGGGTGATGGCGGCGAGGATACACGTCTCGGACGTGGGTTCCTCCGAGAAGATGATTTTGGAGATTCTGGAGGGATCGGTGGAGTTATCGCTAGCGTCGATCCTCCTTTGCTCTTCTGAGAGCGCCACCTTGGCGCCGGAGAAGAGGTTCAGTACCATGATGCGGCCAGCGGACACCATGGCAAGCCATCCACCTTGGTGAGATCCGATGATCCACTTGCGAGCGACGACTTTGGGTGTGGGTGGAAGGCGGAGACGCAGGACCCCTCCGTCCTCAAGGCAGTAGAGGTGAGCGTGGCGTCCTCAAGGTGAGATCCGATGATCCACTTGCGAGAGGATCAGCATCGGAAGAGGCGGCGGGGGCGGCCGCCAAGATGCAACGGCTCGCCACGCCCTGCAGACGGCGGCGAAGCGCACACGGCCGAGCGGATTGGCGATCCGCCTGTAGACCAGGTGGAGGAGGTCGTCGGGGAGTTTGGAGGACATCTGCGCCGACGTCGTAGGCACATACGTAAGGCGGGTGGTGTAGGTCTCCGGTAATCTTATCGAGGAGAAGGAGGTACGCTTGCAATGTTTGGGCCGGACCCTTGTTAATTATATTGGACGCAGGGAGCTTAACAAGCTAGGAGTCGTACGTCTCCTCTTTACGTACGGCCTGCTTCGTTTTCTTTTTCAGACATGAAGAGATTTAATATTGATCATTATAATCGGGGTTACAAACAAACTGCAAAGCATAAGCTAATTTTTTTTGGAACAAAGGTGATCCAAAGACATCTATGTCTAGTAGTAGCTCTAGGTTGCTTGGCAAAAATATGTGCCACACATTTCCTTCTGTCCCAATGTAATCAATAGTGAAAGAATCAAAACTTGCACTTGGCTCTTTTATCTCCTGGCATACAACCATCGCTGGTGATCTGTCATAGGTATCTTCATCCAGCAATCTCACAAATTGGTTGGCAACCTTTCCCCTCGCTCCCGCGCTGCTCGCTGAGCGGCGCCAGGGCGCCCCTGATCCCCCACTCTAGCTCCTCCCCGATGAGGACATCAATATCATTGTTACACTCACAACCCCTGCTGCTATACATACTGGACCAATTACTAGACCTCACGCACGTTAATTAAATTACCAGGTATTTTCGTTTCTTGATAATGATTCTAATGTTTATGAGAATATGATGCTGCGTAAATTGGATACATCTGTTTTTCTTACAAATGAAGGGCCTAGCTTGGGGAAGGATGAACATTGGAGCAAAAAAAAGCATGGAGATGATGGCATGCGCAAGGGGAACAAGAACGGAGTTTCAAGTGATTATTTCAGTACTATGAAGCCACCGTAATAAGTGCATGAAGGCTTAGACGAAATATACAAGATGCCACTTCACAAATTTTGTCCAGATGCTATTATAGGTGTTGTATCACCTTATTATTGGGCCACGCCCATGTAATTTCAAAATACTTGAGTATAGGCTGTTTTTAGAGTCCATATGTGTGGGGAAACAAGGGATAGGGTTGGTTTCGCACCCCTCCGTGAAGGGCCACAAAATTTCCCCCTCTTCCTTCATATATACAGCCCTTAGGGCACCGTTTAGACTTTGAGGTTTTGTTTAGATTAAAAGTTCGCCATAATTGCAACTTCGCGTACTTCGTTTGTGTTCAACGACCAGACCAAGACGTCACAGAACCCCACCTTGATCAATAAAGATTTCCTCTTTTATTCGCAATATCCAGATTGCAATTTCAATTTCCTGCTTGTTCTTCGTTTGCTTGCAGGAAATAGACGCTCGTGGTCAGCTTGATCATGCTCTGGCATGGTCATTAACCTTTCTGAGTTGGTTTAGCAATTGCTAAGGCGCGACGTCCTCACATGTTCGTAGTCGGATCATCAAAGTCTACTCCATCAAGAACAATAGCCACCATCTCCATCGAAAGACGGGACACCTTTGCCTCTCTGAGATTTTATAGTTTTTCATAGTTTAGATCGAGTCTGTTCTTCATACCCACAGTCCATGAAAAAGCCTAAAAAAATTAGGATTAGTTCATCATATCCGAACCAAACTGAGCCATTACATAATCTTTTTAGGGTTTTGCATTGTTGAATTTGTGGTTGCATCGTCGTGTCTGGTTACTGGTCTTAGTATCTAGTCCTTTAGAATTTTGAGTTCTATTCACAAGTTGTCACGCCGCCGCCGTACCATCGTCATCTCCGCAGACATATACCACACTACTGGAATTTGCTAATTTGCCGTCTGCCAACTCGTTGCCGTCAGCTGGCGGACGGCAAAGAGGCAGCGGACGCCAACCGAGGGCAAAAAGCTTTGCCGTCCGCTAGCGAACGGTAAAGAGCGTGGGTGGCGGGCATACGGGGACGACCTAACGGCCGTTTTCTTTGTTGTCTGCTGGCTGACGGCAAAACTTCATTGCCGTCAGCCAGCAGACGGCAAAGAGAACGGCCGTTAGGTCGTCCGTTTCCCCCCGGCCCCACCCCACTAGGTACGTTCTTTGTCGTCTACTAGTAGACGGCAAAGAGCAGAGCTACTATAGAAAAGGGGCCGCGCCCGCGGCCCATCCCTCTCTATCTCGATCTCCTCTTCACCACCCGCGCCTCC
>NC_057801.1:840179832-840213938 GCF_018294505.1 Triticum aestivum | reverse complement strand
CGCCCCGGCTCGCCGCCCCGCCCTGCACCACACCTGGCCCGCGGCGGCGCCTCGTCCCTGCCGCCCCGGCTTGTCGCCTGGCGGCGCCCCGCCCCCGCTGCTACGTATTGAGCTTGCGTTGGTCTTCCTTGAAGAGGAAAGGGTGATGCAGCACAGTAGCGTAAGTATTTCCTTCAGTTTTTGAGAACCAAGGTATCAATCCTGTAGGAGGCTCCTCACAAGTACCACGAACCTACACAAACAAACAAAGAACTCGCAACCAACGCGATAAAGGGGTTGTCACTCCCTTCACGGCCACTTGCAAAACTGAGATCTGATAGAGATAATATGATAAGATAAATATATTTTTTGTATTATATACCAAGATGCAGAAAATAAAGATTCAAATAAAAGTAGATTGAAAGTTTATATGATAAAAGATAGACCCGGGGGCCATAGGTTTCACTAGAGGCTTCTCTCGAGATAGCATAAGTATTACGGTGGATGAACAAATTACTGTCGAGCAATTGATAGAAAAGCGAATAATTATGAGATTATCTAGGCATGATCATGTATATAGGCATCATGCCCGTGACAAGTAGACCGACTCCTGCCTGCATCTACTACTATTACTCCACACATCGACCGCTATCCATCATGCATCTAGAGTATTAAGTTCATAAGAACAGAGTAACGCATTAAGAAAGATGACATGATGTAGAGGATTAAACTCAAGCAATACGATATAAACCCCATCTTTTTATCCTCGATGCCAACAATACAATACGTGCCTTGCAACCCTTTCTGTCACTGGGTAAGGACACCGCAAGATTGAACCCAAAGCTAAGCACTTCTCCCATGGCAAGAAAGATCAATCTAGTAGGCCAAACCAAACTTATAATTCGAAGAGACTTGCAAAGATGACTTAATCATACATAAAAGAATTCATAGTATATTCAAATATTATTCATAGATAAACTTGATCATAAACCCACAATTCATCGGATCTCGACAAACACACCGCAAAAAGAGTTTACATCGAATAGATCTCCACAAGAGAGGGGGGGACCATTGTATTGAGATCCAAAAAGAGAGAAGAAGCCATCTAGCTAATAACTAAGGACCCGAAGGTCCGTGGTAAACTACTCACAACTCATCGGAAGGGCTATGGTGTTGATGTAGAAGCCCTCCGTGGTGGAATCCCCCTCCGGCAGAACACCGGCGACGGCTCCAAGATGGGATCTCACGGATACATAAGGTTACAGTGGCGGAAATATTATTTCGGTGGCTCCCTGGATGTTTTCGGGGTATGTAGGCTTATATAGGAGGAAGAAGTACATTGGTGGCCGCTCGAGGGTCCACGATACAGGGGGGCGCGCCCAAGAGGGGTGGGCGCGCCCTCCTATCTCATGGCCTCCTCGGCGCTTCTTGGCTTGCACTCCAAGTTCTCCGGATCACGTTCGTTCCAAAAATCACGCTTCTGAAGGTTTCATTCCGTTTGGACTCCGTTTGATATTCCTTTTCTTCGAAATACTGAAATAGGCAAAAAAACAGCAATACGGGCTGGGCCTCCGGTTAGTAGGTTAGTCCCAAAAATGATATAAATGTGTAAAATAAAGCCCATAAACATCCAAAACAGGTAATGTAATAGCATGGAACAATCAAAATTATAGATACGTTGGAGGCGTATCACCCACCGCCCCGCTGCCTCCTCCACCACCGCCGAGCTGCCCAAGGCTTGCCACCCCCGCGGCGCCCCGGCCCCGCCGCCCAAGGTGATTTTTTTACTGTTTTTTGTGTTTAGGTTTAGGTTTTAGTGGTAGGATTAGGTTACTGCCAGATTTAGTTTTAGATAGTTGGAAGAAGAAAATAATTGAAAAAAGAAAAATAAGTAGAAGAAGAGGAAAAAGGAAAAAAGGAAGAGGGTTGCCGAGGGGATAGATGGTGGAGCCAGTGGGTCCCGACGGTCCCGACGCCCATGCCAAGAACCCCCGGTCCGAGTGCTGACCCGTCGACCGTGCGTCGACTATTCTCGGCGTCGATGGAGGTCAAACACCATTGCGAATTAGGGGGGTAATTAGGGGGTTCCTCGGTGTCGATAGTGCCCTAAATAGTAAGTATCGTCAGTGCGAAGTACGTGTGGTCGTCGGTGTCGAATACTACATCCACGTCCCACAAGTGACACAGGGGTCCTGCATCCAGCAGCAACAGTTCTCGGCGTCGATGGCGGTCGAACAACATTGCAAATTTGTCAGGCAGCCTCAGAGATGACGATTGAAAGCTAAGTGTTGAAACTTGAAACACACAAACTAACTCAAGTCGGTTTGGTTGTTTGAAAATTTCAAAACTTGGCTTTAATCCTCATCGCAGAGGCTACCAGACAAATTCGCCAAGGTGTTCTACCATCATCGGCCACCAGAACTATTGTTGCGGGACGCCGGATGTCGGCTTCACTTGTGGGATGTGGATCTAGTGTTTAACGCCGAACGCCTCATGTACCTTGCACCGATGGTAGTTGCTATTTTGTTTACCCGGGGACGAGCGGGTTAGAGGGTTCCTCGGTGTCGATGGTACCGTAAATAGCAAGTATCGTCAGTGCGAGGTACATGCGGCCGTCGGTGTCGAATACTTGCTATGTTACTCATCTTTCAATTTAAATATGCAGTTATTTTATTGTTGTGAGGGTCTAGTTTTCGACGAGCTCCCCCCCTGCGTTCGTTGGTGAGCACAAATGACATCTCCTCCCCCCCCTTCATTTTGCTCTGTTCCGATCTTTGTGCCGATGAAACTTGCTAGCTATAGGTGTCAATCATCAGTATGCTTAACCACTATGCGTCTCCCTTTCGAAAGGGTTACATATATAAATATGCATGCATTTGCATATTTATAATCGTGATTCTTTCGAATTGTCCAACGTTATCCATGGACAACCCGAGTATGTGTAGATTGGGTTCGTTTTCCCATATGCTCAGCTCCGGATCCGATGCAGAATTTCGTCAGTGCCTCCCTGTTGTTCTCTGGGTACACATCCTCTCTGCTTATTACCGAATCGTGTATCTGGAGAACAGCGGGGAGGTGCTGCCGAAATTTTGCGTCGGATCCGGAGAAGAGCATGGGAAAACGAACCCGATCTACACTCAATCTCCCCCCGGGAAGATTATGCAAAGAAAGAACATTTTCCTGACATTGATAATTCCAGGGCCCAACTATCCGGGGAAGAATATGAATGTGTACATGCAGCCACTTAAGGACGAATTGCAAGAAGCTTGGGATAATGGGTTCAAGACATATGACACCTTTAGCAAAGAGAACTTCATAATGCACGCCTGGTACATGTACTCGATGCATGACTTGTCGGCGTATGCGCTATTCGTTGGCTGGTGTGTGCATGGAAGGTTCCCGTGCCCCACATGCAAGGGAGCTCTTGAGTTTCGTTGGCTGACGGTGGGGCGCAAGTATAGTTGCTTCGACTTGCATAGACAGTTTCTAGATCCTCGCCATAATTCAGGAAAGACAAGAAGAACTTCATGAAAGGTGTAGTTTTCAAACACTCTGCACCACCCGCGTTGACAGGCCAACAGACCCTAGATCAGATAAATGCTCTCGAGACAGATCCAGAGCGTCCAGGGTATTTCAAGGGGTATAATAAGGAACACACATGGACTCACAAGACATACTTCTGGGATCTGCCTTATTTCAAAGACCTCCTTTGTCCACACAACATCGACGTGATGCACACGGAAAAGAATATCGCCGAAGCAATTTTTGGTACATTGTTCAGCATAGAGGGGAAATCACAGGATAATACTAAGGCTAGAGACGATCTAGAGGAGCTTTGTGATAGACCGTTACAAAACATGCAAGAACCGAAAGGAAAGCGGAACTGGAAGAAGCCAAAGGCATGGTTCAATCTTGGATGGCCAGATATGAAGGAAATTATTTTGTGGGTGAAAATGCAGTTTATGTTCCCCGATGGGTATGCAGCAAATCTAAAGAGGGGAGCGTGTCTTGATAAATTGAAAATATTTGGTCTAAAAATTCATGATTGGCACATATGGATAGAGCGGATAATGCCGGTGATGTTGCGTGGCTTCATCCCTGAGGATGAATGGCTAGTACTGGCAGAGATGAGCTATTTCTTCTGTGTTCTTTGTGTGAAAGAACTATCGCCTGGCCTCCTAGAAGAAATGGAACAGTTGGAGCCGAAGTTGATATGCAAGTTAGAGATGATCTTTCCGCCAAGCTTCTTTAATCTAATGCAACACTTGATATTGCATCTCCCGACCGAGGCACGATTGGGGGGGGCCCGTGCAAAATCGTTGGTGCTACTCAACTGAGAGGATGCAGAAGACGCTTCGAGCAAAATGTAAAAATAAACGTAGAATAGAAGCATCAATGGCCGAGGCATTCATCACTGAGGAGGCGTCAAACTTCGTGACAGCACACTACGAAGCCAAAAATCGTCATTTGCATAATCCAAAGGCTCGGTACAATGCTGATGAGCCTACAAAGGGTCAATCCAACCTCAGCCTATTCAAAGGGAATCTCGCACCATCCAGTGCTTGGAAACCATTACCATTGGATGTTGAAGAATGGTGGACCATTTCGCTGTAACTCTTTAACAACCTAACAGAAGTGCGGCCGTACATTGAGTAAGATCTCGTTACATTGTTTCACAACTTCTAATTTCTTTGAACTGCTCTTATTCGTGGATATTTGATGCAGTCGATACGTTGCCATATTCTTGTATGGAGCGGTGATCCAAAAGGATTCCGTCGAAGAGTATGAGCTTCTGTCAAAGCAAGGAGGCGAATATCCTGGTTTCATCTCTTGGTTCAAAAAAGGGTAATTTCCATTAGACCCTTGCACTTCTTTGGCTAATTTGCGATTAATGCAACAATCCTTTCTTATTAAACTTGTAGGCTAATTCAGAGATTATGGATGCCGAATTGAGACAAGTAGCTAATGGTTTTGACTAAAGGTCCGTTCATTTGACAATTACGACATCAACGGGTATAACTTTCGTACCTATGGCAAAGAGCTATCTATGGCCGACCAAAAGTCTACAAATTATTGTGTCTCTGCTATCGGCGAAGGAGGTGTCTGAGTATTATGGAAGAGTTGAAGCAATTTATGAACTTCAATTCTATGGTGATAACCCACCAAACGTCGTACTCTTCAGATGTTATTGGTTCCAGCCCAAGGAGACTAGAAGGACTCATGAACGTATAGGGCTAGTCGAAATCAAACAAAGCACCCATTTGGATGTTCCCGATGTCTATATTACGGCTCAACAAGCAACCCAAGTTTTCTATCTACCGTGGGCCTGTCAAAGTGATCCAAATCTTAGTGGTTGGGATGTCGTTTATGAAGTGCTGCCACGTGTTAGACCACCTCCCCCCAATGAAGAGGATTATGAACGTCACATTAACCAAGACACATATGACGAAGGCGAATTCTTCCAAGAAACACGTCTTGCCAAAAAATGTTTCAAGAAACACTCTACTCCACCCCAGAACATTGAAGTAGACTACGATAGTGAATCCGACCCTGAGCCGGAACAAGAAGAGCCGGAAGAAGAAGAAGTTACTGCTGCAGATGACATGTCAATGCTTGAACGATTACGTAAAGGTGGCCTTCCACATGATGATGCATTTATTAATGATGATGATGAGCATGTCATTACTGATAGTGATGATGATGATGCATTTATTAATGATGATGATGAGCACGTCATTATCGATAGTGATTCTTAGGTATTCAAATTTTATGTTGTACTTTGTATGATTTATATAGTTGGTATGTATAATTTTCTTACTTTGTATGATTGTTTCTTATACATAGTGACATGGTCTTGATTTCCGTCCCGGTCGGCCCTCGCCCGCTTTATGATTCGGATGTGGTAAATTCTCTTTCATAACTATTTGTTGCATTTCGCATTTATGACAATTATGGCCATCAAGTTGACATAGAATATTTTTAATCTAGGAGGTATGCGAACCGAAATTTGAAACCGACCCTCTTGTCAAGAAGTTAAATTTAGTTAAAAAAGAAAATGAGTATTTGAAAGAAAAAATTAAAAGAATTGAAGAAGAGAAGATGACATTGGAGTTGTATGTTGCCGATGTCATCGATGATCACAAGATGAAGATCAATGCAATGCGCTTGAAGATGGATGCAATGCGCCTGAAGCTTAAGAAGATTAGAAAATATGCCATTGATAATGAGGCTTGGTATCATTATGCCGTTGGATCAATTGTTACCTTAGTTGCGATCTTCATCATAATTGTTGTGATGAGGGTATGTTTTCTCTAATGTTTTGCTTTACAAATGGATACTTAGCTTATTTTCCTTCTAAATGACATAATTACCTAAGTTATATAAAAAATGAGCTATACTTAGCTTATTCAGTTCATTTATGACATACTTAGCATACTTAGGTCAAAAATGGCATAATAATCTTTGTTACGTCCAAAATGATATAGACTTAGCTTATTTTCCTCGAGAATGACATAATAACCTTACTAAGCTCGAAAATGACCTATTTACCTAGCTTAGCTCTAATATGACCTACACTTAGAATTTTTACCTAGCTTAGCTCTAAGAAGAGGAGAGGAGAAAAAGAAAGAGAAGAAAAAATCTTCTTCTTCTTATTTTGCCAACTAGTATTCTTCTTCTAACTAGTCTTCTTCTTCTTCTAACTTTCATCTTTCCCAATTTGCAGATTTGCTTTACATGAGGAAGGCTTGGATTCACGGAGTGTACTATTCTTCTAGTGCTTCCTTGTTGTTTATGATAACTTGTTTGGATATGTATGTCTATATGGATATGTTGTTGGAAACTTGTTTGTGGTTATGTATATATGGATATGTTGGACTTTGTTGAACTATGTTGTTGGATTTGATCAAATATGTTGTTGGACATGCTGTTGGATATGTATGCATGTATATCTGTGTTTGAAACCATGTCTAATTAATTGGATTTAAATAAAAACAGGGGATGTGTAGCCTCTTTGCCGTCCACTAGCTGACGGGAAAGCTCTATGCCGTCCGCTAGCCGATGACAAAGAGGACACATGGCAGTCACCCGTGCAAACTGGCAACACTAGCTTCCTATTTGGTCATTTTGTCGTCTGCAAGCGGACGGCAAAGTGACCAAATAGGCCTGGCAAATAGGGCCATCTATGTCGTCTGCTGGCCGGCAGCATAGCTGGCCACATGGCAGCATCCCAGTGCTGCCCTAGCTAAGCTCCTTGCCATCCGTGAGCGGACGGCAAAGAGCTTTGCCTCTTTGCCGTTAGTTGGCGGACGGCAAAGAACGTCGTTAACCCCCTAACGTCTCTCACCACACACCACTGTCGTCCGTCGTCGTTGTCGTCTGCTGGCCTCGGATGGCTGACGGCACAATCCTTTGCCGTCCGTTTCTACGAAGCGAACGGCAAAGAAGGCCTTTGTTGGCACGTGTTCAGCCGGACGGTTTGCCTTCTGCTGGCTGACGGCAAAGGGCTTTGCCGTCCGGCATCCGTGCCTTTGCCATCCGCCGTGGCAGACGGAGCGGACGGAAAAGAATCTGATTCCAGTAGTGCCACCACCACACCAGATTCAGCATTCGCTGCCATATACCACCACCACACCAGATACATCGCTGCTGCCATATACCACCATATATCCCCCACCAATCCGAGTTCATATATACCACGCCACCAATCCGAGTCCACATATACCACCGCATGTAGCCCATCCGAATCGACATATACCAGCGCTACCATATCTTACCATCATATATCACCACCAATCCGAGTTTTTCTCATATTAGGTTTGTTTTCGAGATCCATCTATTTTCCGATTCGTATTTCCTTGCCTGAGTAGGTAAAAAAAGTCTGGATACCCCTGAGCAGTTTTTATGCCAAAATTTTGGCAGTCAAAAATATATTTTCCTATCCTGTTTTAGGTCCCAAGAAACGTTTTGAGACAGTCGCCATCATAGTGATTTTTTGTCGCACTTTTTCATCGTCGCTGCCCTGATTTCCAAAAAAAATAGTCAAAAAATTACGTGCCTATCCTGTTATTTTGACTTGGGCAGAGTTTTGAGACACTCGCCATTATAGTAATTTTTCACAAAAAAAGGAGGGCAAAAAAGCGGAAAAAAAATCCAGAGTGTGTTTTGCCCTTGTTTTCATGTCGCATCGTGATTTCGTTAGTGTTCTAGGCTCGCGTCTCTAGCACGGTCTTGCCTAGGACCAACACAGTACCGTCGTTGAGCGTTTATTCAACTTTGCATCTCTGAATTAATTATGGATGGCCCTTTTTGCTACCATATTATAAGCCTTCCCAGCTCCACATACATCTACGTCGTGCATTTGACTCTCCCTGATATTGCTCTATCCAAGCTTTGAGAGTTTTGACTACAACGATTGCCGATCACCACCTGTTGTTGAGTAAGAACTGGTAAGAATTTGAGATTTGCATTGAGAAGACAATTGACACCAAGTTGGACGCCAAGTTTGCGTTGAGAAGACAATTGACAGCAAGGGGACAAAATTCCAGTGCCGCTGCTACTGCTGTTGATGCTTCTGTAGCTCCTGCTGCTACTGTAGAGGTGGAGGACTATTACGAGGATGAGGTTGATCAAAATCAGAACTACATGCAACCACCAGCACCACCACCAGCAGGTCGACCCCTGGCATATAATCACAACGGTAGGGCTACAAGACCACCTCAGGTACGAGATTATGACCATATTCCTTAACTGAAATTGAATATTCCACCGTCTGAGGGTACATGCATTCCTGATGTATATCTTACTTGGGAGTTAGAAACTGATGAACGTTTCACATGCTTACAATATCCCGAGGAGAGACGTGTTGTTGCTGCTGTTGGTCAATTCACTAGTTTTTCTTCCGTTTGGTGGTCTGAACATTATAGATTATATCATGATAATATCCCTACTACTTGGGCTGCTTTGAAAACTGCTATGCGTACAAGTTGGGTTCCACCATATTATCAACGTGAATTACTTCAATAACTGCAGCATTTGAAACAAGGAAAAAATTCTGTATAGGATTATTATCAGGAATTACAAACTGCTATGATTAGATGTGGTATTGTTGAGGATCATGAAGCTATGCTTGCATGTTTTATGGGTGGATTAAATAAATAGATTCAGACCATTCTAGAGTATAAGGAGTATAATAATATCACTCGTTTATTCTATCATGTTTGCAAAGCTGAACGTGAAGTGCAGGATTGACAGGCATTGGCGCGAACTAATTTTTCTGCAAGACAATCTTCATCATGGACACCACGTACATCTTCTACTCCCACACGTCCTACTGCAGCACCACTGACTTCAGCCGCCAATTCAAACCAAGATACAAGAAAACAGACACCGACACCACCATCTGCCAGGAGTACACCTTCCGGTCCCGCACACATCAACAGGGCAAACACATGATATTATTTATCGCCGTTGCAAGGGTGGAGGTTATTACGAGAGAGAATGCCCATCTAAGCGTGTGATGATTGCTACTGAGGACGGTGGGTATGAGTCCGCTAGTGACTATGATGAGGAGTCTTTGGTCCTTATTACAAGCGAGGGAGAGGGGATCGAGGCGGATTTAGGGGCGAAACGGAGAGGGGAGGGGGTATTTATAGAGGGAGATTGACTTGGAGGAGGGGGAAGATCGGGGAGAGGATCCCGAGGTATCCGGGATACGGCGGCGGTGGATCTGGATCGCCCTGGCGAAGCTTGGAGTGCGGATGAGAAAGAAGGGTGCGGGCCCCGCTATCAGTGATAGAGGGAAAAGAGCAAGCGAGCGGGCGCCCGAGGCGAAGTGCTTCGACATGTGGGGAGGTCGTTGGCCTGTGGGGTGAGGGAGCTGGAATGACTCACAGCATAGGGAAAACTAAATAAAGGAAAAATAATAAGACTTTCATATAGACATATTATATATCACAATTTTCAGAAAAACAAATCCTAAAACATGAATATTTTCTTAGGGTCAAATAAAATACACAAAAAATAAAAAGAGACAAACAGTGCTACTATTGCAACAAAACCTAATAAAAATCATTTATAAAATACCAAAATTATCTCAAATATCCTTTTCTCCAATTTTCTATTGTAGGGAATCATTTTACCCTATTTTCCATATATTTTATTTCTAGAGGAAAATAATTTGAATAAAAACCAAATAACACCAAATTGAAAATGGGTTTCAAAATAACTTCAAACGAACTTTCGATTTGATTCTTTTAAACTACCAACTCATATTTCCCATAATTTGAAGAAGTCATTTTATCTTCTCTTGTTGGGGATATAACTATTAGGTGTGACCCGCCCAGGAGGGGCCAGGTCATACCTATGGTGACTCATCATGAAGCCCATGAAGATATTTGAAGATGGCGATTCAACTAAGGGCTGAAGGCACAAAGGCGACTTAAGGCCCGTAGAGACAAACCACCATGTATGTATGATTTGTATTGTAAGTTAAGAATAGATAAGTTACCGAGCCGGACACTGTTTATGACCCGGCCAAGACTTTGTGGGCCACTGGGCATCGACCTCTGTATATAAAGGGACGACCCGGCGGCGGTTCAGGACAAGTAACATCAGATCATGAACTAGGTCAAGCGGATTTTGCTCCCTGGTAATCGAGACATAAGCAATTCCACCTCAAACTGGATTAGGCCTTTACCTTCACTGCAAGGGGCCGAACCAGTATAAAACTCATGTGTCCTTTGTCCCGTTTGAACCCCTTTAAGCTTCCTAGTTGCGATGGCTCCACGACTAAGTCCTTTTGCTAGGACATCTACCATGACCTTTCCACAACAGTTTGCACCCACCGTGGGGCCAGCGCACGGTGGGTTTGAGTTCTTGAAGGGCAGCTTCGAAGGGCTCAAAGGATACGCTGTGGACCGGATGCCCCAGAGTCATTGCGGCAAGCTCTACATCGATGATGCAGGCTGGGGCCCCGACGCCGGCTCAATAGAGTATGGGTACCGAGTCCCCTTTAGTGGAATCCACGTCTTCATTAGCAAGATCGGCCAGCTGGGCCTTGAGCCGGACATCTGCATCGACATCGTCGAGACGGCTCAGCGCGCGAGACCCGCCCGAGCTTGGCCCACCGTGAAGCGTGCCTCCGTGGGATGCATCCACGGAGGGGCATTTTCTGAAGGATCTATGTCTGGTGGTGATACGACATCTAGTCTGATGGTGAGTCGTCCATGGGTGAGAAGGATTCGTTGTATCAATTGCAAGACAGCCACCGAACAGAGTCGGTATCTTCATGGCTGGCACGAAAGCCGGGCAGAACTCTACGGGTGCGGCGGCAATGACTTCCGGGTCAGCAACGGTGTCGGCAGCGGGGGCAGGAGGCCCTGCGCCCACCGGCTCAGTTCCTGATGGCTCTAATGGACAAGATGACAACTCTGTTAACCGCCGTAGTCAATCCGGCGGATCAAGCTCAACATGATGCAGAAGTAGCACAACTACGCGAGGAGGTAGCACAAGCCAAGGAAGACCTGGCGGCGGAGGACGTCCGGATGGCCACGGAGTAGGCGGCTCTGGATGCTCAGGCTCAGCGGATTCAATCGCAGGCCTTTCAGCTTATGACGGACCAGAACGCATCAAATGAGATCATGAGGAGAAGGCACCAGTCCCGTCTGCCTACGGTTTATGAGCCTAGAAACCTCTTTCGCACACCCGGTGTAGGGCCCAGTAACCTGCTGGAGGTAAACCGGGATGCAGCACCCGGAGCTGGGATGCCGGTTCAGCCGCGGGTGATGGAACCCCCTCATTTGAATGTTGCTCCACCTCACCATATACCGACACCACCGGGTCATTATTCTAACCCTTTGGAGAACATGATCGCTGCGGCGGCATGATACGTCTCCAACGTATCTACTTTTTCAAACACGTTTGCCCTTGTTTTGGACTCTAACTTGCATAATTTGAATGGCACTAACCCGGATTGACGTTGTTTTCAGCAGAATTACCATGATATTGTTTCATGTGTAGAAAACAAAAGTTCTCAGAATGACCTAGAAATCCTCGGAGACAAGTTTCAGAAAATATAAAAAATGCTCGCAAAAGATGAAGACCAGGGGGCCCACACCTTGTCCACGAGGGTGGGGTGGGGCGCCTGATATGTCTCCATCGTATCTATAATTTTTGATTGCTCCATGCTACTTTATCTACTCTTTTAGGCAATATTGGGCTTTATTATCCAATTTTATATTATTTTTGGGACTAACCTATTAACCAGAGGCCCAGCCCAGATTTGCTGTTTTATGCCTATTTCAGTGTTTCGAGGAAAAGGAATATCAGACGGAGTCAAAACAGAACGAAATCAGCTCGAGAAGTTATTTTTGGAAGGAAAGCCACCGGATAGACTTGGACTCTACGTCAGAAGATAAGGGAGCTGGCCACGAGGGTGGGGGGCGCCCCCCTGGGCGCGTCCCCCTGCCTCGTGGGGCCCCCGAAGCTCCACCGACGTACCCCTTGCACCCATATATACCGACGTACCCTAAACCTTCCAGAACAGAAGATATATCGGGAGTTCCGCCGCCGCAAGCCTCTGTAGCCAACAAAAACCAATCGGGACCCTGTTCCAGCACCCTGCCGGAGGGGGGTCCCATCACCGGAGGCCATCTTCATCATCCCGGCGCTATCCATGACGAGGAGGGAGTAGTTCACCCTCAGGGCTGAGGGTATGTAACAGTAGCTATGTGTTTGATCTCTCTCTCTCTCTCTCTCTCGTGTTCCCTCTATGGCACGATCTTGATGTATCCCGAGCTTTGCTATTGTAGTTGGATCTTATGATGTTTCTCCCCCTCTACTATCTTGTGATGAATTGAGTTTTCCCTTTAAGTTATCTTATCGGATTGAGTCTTTTATGAGAACACTTGATGTATGTCTTGTGATCCACTTGATGTATGTTTTGGTGATCAACTTGCGGGTTTCGTGACATTGGGAACCTATGCATAGGGGTTGGCACACGTTCTTGACTCTCCGGTAGTAGCTTTGGGGCACTCTTTGAAGTACTTTTATGTTGGTTGGATAAGTCTGAGATTGTGTGATGCATATCATATAATCATGCCCACGGATACTTGAGGTGACAATGGAGTATCTAGGTGACATTAGGGTTTTGGTTGATCTGTGTCTTAAGGTGTTATTCTAGTACGAACTCTTTTATAGATCGATCCGAAAGAATAACTTTGAGGTGGTTTCGTACCCTACCATAATCTCTACGTTTGTTCTCTGCTATTAGTGGCTTTGGAGTGACTCTTTGTTGCATGTTGAGGGCTTGTTATATGATCTATCTATGTTATTATTGTTGAGAGAACTTGCACTAGCGAAAGTATGAACCCTAGGCCTTTTTCCTATCATTGCAATACCGTTTACGCTCACTTTTGTCATTAGTTACCCTGCTGTTTTTATTATTTCAGATTACAAAAACCTATATCTACTATCTATTTTGCACTTGTATCTTCATCTCTTCGCCGAACTAGTGCACCTATACAATTTACCATTGTGTTGGGTGTGTTGGGGACACAAGAGACTCTTTGTTATTTGGTTGCAGGGTTGTTTGAGAGAGACCATCTTCATCCTACACCCCCTACAGATTGATAAACCTTAGTTCATCCACTTGAGGGAAATTTGCTACTGTCCTACAAACCTGTGCACTTGCAGGCTCAACAACGTCTACAAGAAGAAGGTTGTGTAGTAGACATCAAGCTCTTTTCTGGCGCCGTTGCCGGGGAGGCTAGGTAAAGGGTACTCACACTCTGTCAACTAAGCTCTTTTCTGGCGCCGTTGCCGGGGAGGTGAGTGCTTGAAGGTATATCTTTAGATCTTGCAATGGAATCTTTTTGTTTCTTGTTTTCATCACTAGTTTAGTTTATAAAAGAAAACTACAAAAAAAATGGAATTGAGTTTGTCTCATACGCTTCGTCTTTTTAATATCTGTCGTGAGTATGATGGAAAGGAAAATTGTGCTCAAGTGCTAGAAGAAGAATTACATAGAATGCTTGGCATGAAATATGTGAATGATGAGCATGATTGCAATGTTGTTAGTATGAATTCCTTGAATATCCATGATGCTAATGATATGCAAAGCCACAAGCTTGGGGAAGCTATGTTTGATGAATATGATATTTTTTGTCCCCCATGTTTTGATGAGAATATTTATTATGATGAAAGCATGCCTCCTATTTATGATGATTACATTGATGAAAGTGGGTTTGGAAGAGTGTCAACTTTAGGAAGTAGTGATCCCACTATTTTGGAGGATGTTGAATCTTATTGTGATGAACATTAAAGTGGATTTGAAAGAGTGTCAACTTTATTTAGTGATTCCACTATCTTGGGAGAGGTTTCAATCGATTATGATGAGAACGAAGTTGCTACTTATGATGATTATTGTGATGAAACTTATGCTATAAAAAGTAGTGATGATTATATTTACAAATCTTGTCATGATTATGATTACCCTTTTTCTGAACATTACTCTTTTAATGTTGAAACAATTTTTAGTGTTCAAGTCTCTTATGATGCTCCCACTATTCATGAGAAGAATTTTGCTTATGTGGAGAGTAGTAAATTTTCTACGCTAGTAGATCATGAAAAGAATGCTTTAGGTGCTGGTTATATTGTTAAATTCATTCATGATGCTACTGAAAATTATTATGAGGGCGGAACATATGCTTGTAGGGATTGCAATAATGTCAAGTTTCCTCTCTATGTGCTTAAAGTTTTGAAGCTATGCTTGTTGATTATTGTTCCCCTAAGTTGTTTGCTCACAAAATCCCTATGCATAGGAAGTGGGTTAGACTTAAATGTGCTAGTCATATGCTTCATGATGCTCTCTTTATGTTTCAATTGTTATCTTTTATGTGAGCATCATTGTCATCATCATGCCTAGCTAGAAAGGCATTAAAGAAAAGCGCTTGTTGGGAGATAACCCAATATTTATACTTACTGTTTTTGTGTGTCCACGTGATTATTCTACTGTAGTAATCATGTTTTATAGCTTTTGTTTCAATAAAGTGCCAAGTAGAACCTTTGGGGAGACTTGGGTGAAGTTTATCTGATCTTGCTGTGAAAAACAGAAACTTTAGCGCTCACGAGATTAGCTGCCATGTTTTACTGGAGAGTGCTTTTAGGTTGATTCTTTTTGTAGATGATTAATAGACAAATTGCTCAGGTCCAGCAATTTATTTTATAATTGTTGGGGTTCCAGAAGTATACGTTTGAGACAGATTACTACAGACTGTTCTGTTTTTGACAGATTCTGTTTTCATTGTGTTGTTTGCTTATTTTGATGCATCTATGTCTATTATTAAGTGGTATGAACCATAGAGAAGTTGGAATATAGTATATATTACACCAATATGAATTTAGAATGAGTTCATGACAGTACCTAAGTGGTGGTTTTATTTTCTTATACTAACGGAGCTTACGAGTTTTGTGTTGAGTTTTGTGTGGTTGAAGTTTTCAAGTTTTGGGTAAAGATTCGATGGACTATAGAATAAGGAGTGGCAAGAGCCTAAGCTTGGGGATGCCCAAGGCACCCCAAGATAATATCCAAGGACAACCAAGAGCCTAAGCTTGGGGATTCCCCGGAAGGCATCCCCTCTTTTGTCTTCGTTCATCGGTAACTTTACTTGGAGTTATATTTTTATTCACCACATGATATGTGTTTTGCTTGGAGCGTCATTTTCTTTTGCTAGTTTTTGCTTGATGTTAGTTAGAATAATGTTTTGCATATTTAGTTTCAATAAAAAGGTAAAGGATAGCCTTTTCCATGCTTATTTTGCTTGTATACATGTTGCTGTTTGAAAACAGAAAGTTTACCGCTGTTGAAAAAATTCCCTAGAAAAGTCAGGGAAGTATTGTCACTCGTGCATTCTTTACAGACTGTACTGTTTTGGCAGATTGCTGTTATGGTTGCATTGTTTGCATATGTTTGCTTGTTTAATGATTCTATTTGAGGATAGGAGTATTAAATATACAGAGACATTTAGTATTCAATGTTGAATAATAATGTTAGTGATTTGTTATGATAGAAGGTGATAAGGTTTTGCATTGGCTTATACTAACCTATCTCATGAGTTCTTGTTGAGTTTGTTGTGAATGAATCTTTTGATAAAAAGAGAAACCATGATATGAGAGGAATTAAGGAGACACAAAAGTTCAATCTTGGGGATGCCCAAGGCACCCCAAGATAATATTTCAAGAAGTCTCAAGCATCTAAGCTTGGGGATGCCCCAGTAGGCATCCCACCTTTCTTCTTCGGCAATCATCGGTTAGTATCGGTTGTGCCTATGTTTTTGCTTCTTCACATGAGTTGTGCTATCCTTGAATTGTAGTTTTCTTTAGCTTTGCTTGCTGTTTGAATAAGTATCCAGATCTGAAATTCTTTAATGAGAGAGAGCCATACACAAATTGGAATTTGCTAGAATACTCTATGTGCTTCACTTATATCTTTTGAGCTTGATAATTTTTGCTCTAGTGCTTAACTTATATCTTTTAGAGCAGGGTGGTGGATTTGCTTTAAAGAAACTATTGAACTCTCATGCTTCACTTAGATTATTTTGAGAGTCGTTAATAGCATGGTAATTTTCTTAATATTAATATACTTGGTATTCAAGATATGTGAAACTTTCTTATGAGTGTGTTGAATACTAAGATAAGTTTGATGCTTGATAATTGTTTTGAGATATGGAGGTGATAATATCAAAGTCGTGCTAGTTGGGTGATTATGAACTTGAGAAATGCTTGTGTTGAAGTTTGCAAGTCTCGTAGCATGCACGTATTGTTAAAGTTGTGTAACAAATTTGAAACATGAAGTGTACCTGGCTTGTCCATCCTTATGAGTGGCGGTCGGGGACGAGTGATGGTCTTTTCCTACCAATCTATCCCCATAGGAGCATGCGCGTAGTACTTGATTTTTGATGACTTCTAAATTTTTGCAACAAGTGCATGAGTTCTTTTGACTAATGTTGAGTCCATGGAATATACGCACTCTCACCTTTCCACCATTGCTAGCCTCTTCGGTACCGTGCATTGCCCTTTCTCACCTTGAGAGTTGGTGCAAACTTCGCCGGTGCATCCAAACCCAGTGATACGATACGCTCTATCACACATAAACCTCCTTATATCTTCCTCAAAACAGCTACCATACCTACCTATCATGGCATTTTCATAGCCATTCCGAGATATATTGCCATGCAACTTCCATCATCATATTCATGACATACATTACTTTTGTCATATTGCCATTGCATGATCATGTAGTTGACATCGTATTTGTGGCAAAGCCACCATGCATTATTTTTCATACATGTCACTCTTGATTCATTGCACCATCCCGGTACACCGTCGGAGGCATTCATATAGAGTTATATTTTGTTCTAAGTATCGAGTTGTAATTGTTGAGTTGTAAGAAAAATAAAAGTGTGATGATCATCATTATTAGAGCATTGTCCCAGTGAGGAAAGGATGATGGAGACTATGATTCCCCCATAAGTCGGGATGAGACTCCGAACGAAAAAAAAGAGTGGCCATAAAAAAAGGCCCAAATAAAAAATGAGAGAAAAATAGAGAAGGGACAATGCTACTATCCTTTTACCACACTTGTGCTTCAAAGTAGCAATATGATCTTCATGATAGAGAGTCTCATATGTTGTCACTTTCATATACTAGTGGGAATTTTTCATTATAGAACTTGGCTTGTATATTCCAATGATGGGCCTCCTCAAAATTGCCCTAGGTCTTCGTGAGCAAGCAAGTTCGATGCACACCCACTTAGTTTCTTTTGTTGAGCTTTCATATACTTATAGCTCTAGTGCATCCATTGCATGGCAATCCCTACTCACTCACATTGATATCTATTGATGGGCATCTCCATAGCCCGTTGATACGCCTAGTTGATGTGAGACTATCTTCTCCTTTTTGTCTTCTCCACACAATCCCCATCATCATATTCTATTCCACCCATAGTGCTATATCCATGGCTCACGGTCATGTATTGCGTGAATGTTGAAAAAGTTTGAGATTATTTAAGTATGAAACAATTGCTTGGCTTGTCATCGAGGGTATAGAAGTTGGGAACATCTTTATGTGATGAAAATGAAGCATAGCCTAACTATATGATTTTGTAGGGATGAACTTTCTTTTGCCATGCTATTTTGAGAAGACATGATTGCTTTCATTAGTATGCTTGAAGTATTATTACTTTTATGTCATATGAACTTTTGTCTTGAATCTTTCGGATCTGAATATTCATGCCACAATTAAGCAGATTTACATTGAAATTATGCCAAAGTATCACTCCGCATCAAAAATTCTTTTTTATCATTTACCTACTCGAGAACGAGCAGGAATTAAGCTTGGGGATGCTTGATACGTCTCCAACGTATCTATAATTTTTGATTGCTCCATGCTACTTTATCTACTATTTTAGGCAATATTAGGCTTTATTATCCACTTTTATATTATTTTTGGGACTAACCTATTAACCGGAGGCCCAGCCCAGATTTGTTGTTTTATGCCTATTTCAGTGTTTCGGGGAAAAGGAATATTAGACGGAGTCAAAATGGAACGAAATCAACTGGGGAAGTTATTTTTGGAAGGAAAGCCACCGGATAGACTTGGACTCTACGTCAGAAGATACGGGAGCTGGCCACGAGGGTGGGGGTGCCCCCCTGGGCGCGCCCCCCTGCCTCGTGGGGCCCCCGAAGCTCCACCGACGTACCCCTTGCACCCATATATACTAACGTACCCTAAAACTTCCAGAACAGAAGATAGATCGGGAGTTCCGCCGCCGCAAGCCTCTGTAGCCACCAAAAATCAATCGGGACCCTGTTCCGGCACCCTGCCGGAGGGGGATCCCATCACCGGAGGCCATCTTCATCATCCGGGCGCTATCCATGATGAGGAGGGAGTAGTTCACCCTCGGGGCTAAGGGTATGTACCAGTAGCTATGTGTTTGATCTCTCTCTCTCTCTCGTGTTCTCTCTCGTGTTCCCTCTATGGCACGATCTTGATGTATCCCGAGCTTTGCTATTGTAGTTGGATCTTATGATGTTTCTCCCCCTCTACTCTCTTGTGATGAATTGAGTTTCCCCTTTGAAGTTATCTTATCGGATTGAGTCTTTTATGAGAACACTTGATGTATGTCTTGCGATCAACTTGATGTATGTTTTGGTGATCAACTTGCGGGTTTCGTGACATTGGGAACCTATGCATAGGGGTTGGCACACGTTCTTGACTCTCCGGTAGTAGCTTTCAGGCACTCTTTGAAGTACTTTTATGTTGGTTGGATAAACTGAGATTGTGTGATGCGTATCGTATAATCATGCCCACGGATACTTGAGATGACAATGGAGTATCAAGGTGACATTAGGGTTTTGGTTGATTTGTGTCTTAAGGTGTTATTCTAGTACGAACTCTTTTATAGATCGATCCGAAAGAATAGCTTTGAGGTGGTTTCGTACCCTACCATAATCTCGACGTTTGTTCTCCGCTATTAGTGGCTTTGGAGTGACTCTTTGTTGCATGTTGAGGGCTTGTTATATGATCTATCTATGTTATTATTGTTGAGAGAACTTGCACTAGCGAAAGTATGAACCCTAGGCCTTGTTTCCTATCATTGCAATACCGTTTATGCTCACTTTTGTCATTAGTTACCTTGCTGTTTTTATTATTTCAGATTACAAAAACCTACATCTACTATCTATTTTGCACTTGTATCTTCATCTCTTCGCCGAACTAGTGCACCTATACAATTTACCATTGTATTGGGTGTGTTGGGGACACAAGAGACTCTTTGTTATTTGGTTGCAGGGTTGTTTGAGAGACACCATCTCCATCCTACGCCTCCTATGGATTGAGACATCTTAGGTCATCCACTTGAGGGAAATTTGCTACTGTCCTACAAACATGTGCACTTGCAGGCCCAACAACGTCTACAAGAAGAAGGTTGTGTAGTAGACATCAGCGCCCACCCCCTCTGGGCGCGCCACCTACAGCTCCGCCGACCTCAACTCCAACTCCATATATTCCGTCTCGCAGAGAAAAAAATTAGAGAGAAAGTTTCATCGCGTTTTACGATACGGAGCCGCCGCCAAGCCGTAATCTGTCTCGGGAGGGCTGATCTGGAGTCCGCTCGGGGCTCCGGAGAGGGGGATGCGTCGCCATCGTCATCATCAACCATCCTCCATCACCAATTTCATGATGCTCACCGCCGTGCGTGAGTAATTCCATCGTAGGCTTGCTGGACGGTGATGGGTTGGATGAGATTTACCATGTAATCAAGTTAGTTTTGTTAGGGTTTGATCCCTAGTATCCACTATGTTCTGAGATTGATGTTGCTATGACTTTTCTATGCTTAATGCTTGTCACTAGGGCTCGAGTGCCATGATTTCAGATCTGAACCTATTATGTTTTAATGAATATATGTGTGTTCTTGATCCTATCTTGCAAGTCTATAGTCACCTATTATGTGTTATGATCTGACAGCCCCGAAGTGACAATAATTGGGATACTTCTCGGTGATGACTGTAGTTTGAGGAGTTCATGTATTCAATATGTGTTAATGCTTTGGTCCGGTACTCTATTAAAAGGAGGCCTTAATATCCCTTAGTTTCTGCTAGGACCCCGCTGCCACGGGAGTGTAGGACAAAAGATGTCATGCAAGTTCTTTTCCATAAGCATGTATGACTATATTCGGAATACATGCCTGCATTACATTGATGAATTGGAGCTAGTTCTGTGTCACCCTATGTTATAGCTATGACATGAGGAATTGCATCCGACATAATTATCCATTACTGATCCGTTGCCTACGAGCTTTTCATATATTGTGCTTCGCTTATTTACTTTTCTGTTGCTATTATTACAATCACTACAAAACCCCAAAAATATTATCTTTTGCTATCTATACCTTTACCACTATTACCATTACTATCATACTACTTTTCTACTAAATACCTTACTGCAGATACTAAGTTATCCAGGTGTGGTTGAATTGACAACTCAACTGCTAATACTCAGGAGTATTCTTTGGCTCCCCTTGTGTCGAATCAATAAATTTGGGTTGAATACTCTACCCTCGAAAGCTGTTGCGATCCCCTACACTTGTGGGTTATCAAGATTAATTTCTGGTGCCGTTGCCGAGGAGCATAGCTCTATTCTCTGAGTCACTTGGGATTTATATCTTCTGGTCACTATGAAGAACTTGAAAGATTAAAGAACTAAAATCTATCCCTCAACTACGAGAGGAGGTAAGGAACTGCCATCTAGCTCTGCACTAGTTTCTCCTTCTGTTATGAATAAGCTTGCGACTCCTAAACCTGCTACTGCTATGAATTCTAATATGTCGCATGTTATTGATGGTGCCACATCTGCTATGCATGATACTTATGATGAAACTACTTCTATGCTTGATACTACTGTGATGTTAGGTGAATTTCTTGATGAACAACTTACTAAGGCTAGGGAGAATGAAATTATTGAGAATGAAATTATTGATGATAGTGATGATGAAAGTTCTCCGAACGATTATGAATTGTCTGTTGTTCCTGAGGGTTATGTTATGCATGAAGAAACTGCTAGAGATTTTCTTGCTTGCAATGATAGATCAGATCTTAAGAAATTATTAGCTAATCTGAAACAAAAGACTCTAAATGCTAAAATGAAACATGACCCTGCTTTTGCCACTTCACCTATCTTTGTTACTGATAAGGAATATGAATTCGCTGTTGATCCTGAGATTATTACTTTAGTTGAATCCGATCCTTTTTATGGCATTGAATCTGAAACTGTTGTGGCACATCTCACCAAGTTGAATGATATATCCACCCTGTTTACTAATGATGAGACTTATCGCTATTATTACATACTTAATATATTTTCGTTCTCATTAAAGGGTGATGCTAAGACTTGGTTTAATTTTCTTGATCCTGGTTGTGTGCGTAATCCCCAGGATATGATTTATTACTTCTCTGCTAAATATTTTCCAGCTCATAAGAAACAAGCTCCCTTGCGGGAAATATATAACTTTGTGCAAATGAAAGAAGAGAGTCTCCCACAAGCTTGGGGGAAGCTTCTTCGATTAATTAATGCTTTGCCTGATCATCCACTTAATAAAAATGAAATACATGATATCTTCTATAATGGATGAACTGATGCTTCCAAGGATCACTTGGATAGTTGTGTTGGTTGTGTTTTCAGGGAAAGAACAGTCGACGAAGCCGAATTATTATTGAATAAAATGTTGACTAATGAAAATAATTGGACTCTTCCTTAGCCAATTCCTGAGGCAATTCCTGATCCAATTGAGCCAACTCCTGAGCCTATTCTTAAACCTACTCCGAAAAAGAGAGGTGTTCTATTTCTCAGTCCTGAAGATATGCAAGAGGCAAAGAAATCAATGAAAGAGAAAGGTATTAAAGCTGAAGACGTTAAGAATTTACCTCCTATTGAAGAAATACATGGTCTTAATATACCGCCTGACGAAGAATTACATTGTCTTGACAACCCGACACAGGTAGTGAAGGTAAATTCTCTCTATAGATATGATAAAGATGAAATCGCGTCTACTAAGTTTCATAGCCCATGCTTAGATGAATTTGATGATTTCATGGATAGACAAGCAAATTTCAATGATTATGTTGGTAGACAATTGAAGAATAATGCTTATACGATAGGACGCTTGAATGATTATATAGGTAGAGTTAAAGATGAACTTAAACTCAGTAGTAAACATGCTTCTATGATTGCTACTCAAGTTGAACAAGTACTTAAAGCCCATAATGAATTGATAGTTGAATTAAATAATAAACATGACTTTGCTGTTAGAGTGGCTACTAGAACTGGTAAAATGACTCAGGAACCTTTGTATCCTGAAGGCCACCCTAAGAGAATTGAACAACATTCTCAGAATAATAATCTAGATGCTCCTAGTTCTTCTAAGAAGAAGAAAAAGAAGAAGGATAGGACTTTGCATGCTTCTAGTGAACCTAATATAGAAACACCTGAGAATCCTAATAATACTTCTATCTCTGATGCTGAAACACAATCCGGAGAAGAACATGAACCTGATGATAATGCTAATAATGATGTTCATGTAGATGCTCAACCTAGTAACGACAATGATGTAGAAATTGAACCTGTTGTTGATCTTGATAACCCACAATCAAGAAACCAACGTTATGATAAGAGAGGTTTTGTTGCTAGGAAGCACGGTAAAGAATGAGAACCATGGGTTCAGAAATCCATGCCCTTTCCTCCTAAACCATCCAAAACAAAGGATGATGAGGACTTTGAGCATTTTGCTGAAATGATTAGACCTATTTTCTTACGCATGCGCTTAACTGATATGCTTAAATTAAACCCTTATGCTAAATATATTAAAGATATCATCACTAATAAGAGGAAAATACCTGAAGCTGAGATTTCCACCATGCTTGCCAACTACACTTTTAAGGGTGGAATACCTAAGAAACTTGGTGATCCCGGAGTACCCACTATACCTTGCTCTACTAAAAGAAATTATGTTAAAACTGCTTTATGTGATTTAGGAGCCGGTGTTAGCGTTATGCCTCTTTCCTTGTATCATAGACTTGAGTTAAGTAAGTTGACACCCACTAAGATATCCTTGCAAATGGCTGATAAATCAACCGTTATACCTTTCGGCATTTGTGAGGACGTGCCTGTTGTTGTTGCGAATGTTACTATCTTAACAGACTTTGTTATTCTTGATATTCCCAAGGATGATAGTATTTCTATTATCCTTGGTAGACCCTTTTTAAATACTGCAGGAGCTGTTATTGATTGCAACAAAGGCAATGTCACCTTTCATGTTAATGGAAATGAGCACATGGTACATTTTTTTGAGGAAACAACCTCAAGTTCATAGCTTAAATACTATTGAGAAAATTCCATCAATTATTATTGGAGGTTTTGAATTTCCTCTCCCTACTGTCAAGAAAAAGTATGATATTCTTATTATTGGGGATGTTCATATCCCCGTTGAGGTAACTTAGTGTCGCTTCAAAATTTCTCCGGTTCCATGTTATTCGGAATGAGTTTGTTAACAAGACTTGATCAACCTTGTTAGTGGATTCATTTTGATGATCATGAGATGGATGATACTAGAAGGCACAACCTTCTGTACCCTCTTTTTACTTTCTGTTATTTAAAATAAATAAAGAAAAAATAGTATTATCTGTCTGTTTTCTGAATTATCCGTGCAATGAAAAATATCCCGAAAATAAAAGTGCTCCAAATGCCCTGCAAATTTAGTATGATTTTTTATGAATTATTTGAGGATTTTAGGCACTGAAAACACTGCAGGGGGTTTGCCACCTGGCCACGAGAGTGGAGGGCGCGCCCACACCCCCTGGGCGCGCCCCCCTGTCTCGAGGGCCCCTGGTGGATCCCCTCCACTTATGCCAGAACCCACACACTCCATCTTCTTCCCAAAAAAATCCCCATCCAGCTCAAGCACGAGTTCATGAATTTAGTGACTCGACTTGGCACATGTTCACGCATGTAGTTGAAACAAATCAACATAGCCTTCATGATATTTATGTTCATGGTGGATTATATCCTACTCATTTTTGTACTCTGCGTGAATTAGTTTTAATGCATGTTTATGACTTTTGTCGCTCTCTCACTTGGTCGCTTCCCAGTCTTTTTCTAGCCTTCACCTATACTAAGCGAGAATACTGCTTGTGCATCCAAAATCCTTAAACCCCAAGGTTATTCCAATGAGTCCACCATACCTTCCTATATGCGGTATTTACCTGCCGTTCCAAGTAAATTTGTATGTGCCAAACTCCTAACCTTCAAATGAAATTCTGTTTTGTATGCTCGAGCAGCTCATGTTTCCACTAGGGCTGCCTATATCTTCCATGCTAGGTGGGTTATTCTCAAGAGGAGTGGACTCCGCTCCTCATTCACGAGAAAGGGCCGGTAACCGGAATGCCCAGTCCTATGATCCAAAAAGATCAAAGCATATTAATATAATTAAACAAAACTCCCCCAGGGCTGTTGTTAGTTGGAGGCACTCGTTGTTTCGAGCAAGCCATGGTGGTGGTGGGGGAGTGTCGGTGTCAAAACAGGCGAATCTCGGGTAGGGGGTCCCGAACTGTGCGTCTAAGGCTAATGGTAACAGGAGACTGGGTACATGATGTTTACCCAGGTTCGGTCCCTCTCGATGGAGGTAATACCCTACTTCCTGCTTGATTGATCTTGATGATATGAGTCTTACAGGAGTTGATCTACCACGAGATTAGAGAGGCTAAACCCTAGAAGATAGCCTATGGTATGATTGTTGTTGTGTCCTACGGACTAAACCCTCCAGTTTATATAGACACCGGAGGGGGCTAGGTTTACACAGAGTCGGTTTACAGAGAAGGATATCTACATCCGAATCGCCAAGCTTGCCTTCCACGCCAAGGAGAATCCCATCCGGACACGGGATGAAGTCTTCTGTCTTATATCTTCATAATCCAACAGTCCGGCCAAAGTATGTAGTCCGGCTGTCCGGATACCCCCTTATCCAGGACTCCCTCAGTAGCCCCCGAACCAGGCTTCAATGACTATGAGTCCGACGTGCAGATTGTCTTCGGCATTGCAAGGCGGGTTCTTCTCCAAATCTTGTTCACCCGTTGTAGCGAATAGTGTCTGACCTCGCCGTAAGGTTGTACTCCTCGGCTTCTCTGCCTCCATAATGGCCATCCCCACGTGTCGATCGAAGACGAGGGGCCGGGGCATTTTTGCATTTGCCACCCTAATCCCGTAGGTGAGCCGTCTATTTGAAGAGACGGGGATCTTCATATCAAAATCACACCATATTTCCCCAAGAGAGCATTTCGCAGAGCGCGGCCAAAAGAGGCCATCCCATCATGACCGGCCGCCGCAGCCCTACGGCCGCTCCCCTTGCCCGAAGCCAGGGGATTGGGAGAGGTGTTCCATCCCTCACAGCCGCCTAATAGAGCTGCAGACGAAAGGGTTCCTTCCGCCCGCATACATGGTTCCCGTCCGATCCGGACTAGCCACCTATAATGGCGGGGAGCAAGCGGAGAGATTCCCTAACCCATCTCGGGGATAGCGGGTATGCCTTGTCCCATATCTGCTAAGAGGCGTCGGGTTTCCAATCCACCCATTCCTCCGCGGGCTCCTGGAGTTCTATGGTCTCCAGTTGCATAATCTTACCCCTGCCTCCATACTGCACATTGCGGGCTACGTTGCCCTCTGCGAGTTGTTCCTGGGCTGCGAAGCTCAGTTCGAGCTATGGAAGAGGTTGTTTTACCTCGTCCCCCGCAACCAGGAGGGATCTATATATCAAGTGGGCGGAGCCAAAATATGGCGCATCGCCCAGACCGGATACCTGTCCGGTACTCCAAAGAAGGCGTCCGAAGACTGGCCCTCGAAGTGGTTTTATGTCGATGATGTTCCCCTTCCGGACCCAGTCCGGATGGGCCTTCCTGAGTTCACCAATAGTCCGCTGAAGAAACGCCAAAGCTGGCGCCCTCGGATCCCCCAGGAGGAAGAAAATAGGGAAGTCTCCTAACTGATGAGCCGAATACAAACCATGGCCAAATCAGGATTGACAATAATTGAAGTCATGTCAATATGCATTATAAGGGGAGTGCAGCCACTTCAATATATGGGAAAACCCGTGTGGCACTTCAATGGAGAAGACGATGCCTCCCGCTGTGGTCACAAAGGCCTGGACTCCGCCACATCTTTGGCGAGGATACTATCCGAATTGTACAAGGGAGAAGAAGAGGAGTTCCTCTGCATTAAACCCCGGGACGGATTTTCCATTAAACCCCAAAGCTGGGTAAGTTGTTATTTGTTACTCGACTCTATTCGTTCTTACCTTCTTGACCACAATTATTTACCTTACTGTTTCAAAAACCGGAACTGACCAAGGTCGTAAAAGAGTTCAAGAGCCCTTCTCCGCAGCAAGAGGATCCCGACCGGGCTCTCGACCCCGGACTCGAAGAAGATCTGGACATATCCATGGAATTCGTCGACGGGACTTTCTATCAGGCAAGCAGTGGCGGCTCTTTAGTGGCCATCATCGCGGATTATCCCGGACTGCTCCCCTTGTCGCATGTAAGTAATGTTGGGGTTCCAACCTTCCGAAAGGATTCCTTCGCTTTGCCATACCTTATAATCACATGCCGTGTTTTTATAGAAATGGCGGTCTGGACGCCGTGCGGGACCCGCGGGGCCTCTCAGCAAGAGGGGCCTAGACAAGGAAGGTGATCAGGAGCGGCACGCAGGCGCAGAGGTATTCATTGAACTTGCCCAGTGGTCTATTTGGTCTATTTGTCGAGGTGTGACAACTTTAATTATGTCCTGTCTGGAAGCGCCGGGCTGTGTCTGGGGACCCTACCGGCCACGCCTCCAGCAGCCGGATTCCTGGACCGGATTCATAGGCGAAGGCTGATGTGGGGACAGTGCCAAACTGTCCTCCTGCGGAGGATATGGATATGCTTTCCGCCACAAATTCAGAAGTAGAAAGCGCCATGAATCACCGGCGCCGACGGGCCGTACTCCACGGTGGTATTTTTTCCGAAGAGGCATTCAATGCCTTCAATTTCGGACACGCCTATATCTGTGCTGCTCTAGATGGACTTGCCAGAGCAACGGACCAATATGTGAAGGATATACGAGTAAGAGAATTGAATAAGTATGTGTAGTAGTAGCCCCTGAGACTTGAAACAATTGACACAACTCATTTAAGGATCATTAAATGCATAGGTTCTTGTAGAGCAGAATACCTAGTTGTCTCAAGAGCTGGAGGAGTGTAAGGCCCGGATGAAGGCCAATGTAGCCGAACAAGCAGAATCCAAAAAGGCTTCCTCTAGTAATAATTTCCTTCTACCAGTTTGCATGTTCGGCATGGTTTGTAAATCTGACGAAATATTCGGCAGATAATCCCGGAGGAAATTCGGAGACTGTGGGAGATAATGAGCTGCATCTGTGAAGTCAGTTGAAGGCGGGCGAACGCGTGCTGACGCAGTCTATTCAGGAGAGGAATAAGCTGCAAGATGCTAATCTCCAATTGAGCGTCGAATTGAAAGATGTTCCGGCTCAGCTCGCGGACTCCGTGAAGCAGAACTGGAGGCTTCAACGCGGCATTTATAGTAAGTGCTTGAACGAACTGTGGTATAGTTCGGCGAGGAGGCGTATTGACAGAGTTGTGTCTGCAGGTATGTTGACGGGACGCCCTGAAGAGGAGATGCCCGGGTCTGCAGGCAATATGCTGCAAGAGCTTTCACAACTGCACGAGCGAGCTCGGCATGTGATGCAGTGTATTGCCCAGGCTTTGTGGCCATACGCTTCCCTGCCATGAGGCATGAGCGAACTTGTAGAGATGCTCAAAGAGCACGGCGGCGCTTCCGACTATGGAAGATATCAGCTTGCCGGCAAGGTGCGACAGAAGCTTGGGCCATGGTGAACACGCGATACGCCAAGGCTGACCCGAACCATATGGCCGAAGTCGGACCGGCTGGGCCAGATGGAAAAGAGATACCCGTTAGTTTGGTATATGATCAAGTAGCATTAGCTGCAAAGTATTCCCAGCAGGATTGTAAGCTAGACAGCCTGTTGGATGGTATAGAGGAGGAGTACAGCCAGTCTATATGATTATGTAATTTTGAATGGGCTCATGTACTCCCTAGCCGGATTGAAAATCATTTGTCATGGCGGACCTTTTCGCTTTAGCCACTGGATCCGACAGTCCGGGGTGTATCCGAATACCCACACAGTAATAAAAAACTGGGGTATGCGTGGAAACCAGGCGTTGGGGTCATAAGTACCCAACTAGTTATGTTAAATTACATGGATAGTAAGAAACATCTTCCAGAGAGAATAGTTCCGTTAGGGGTTCCTTTCTCTGAGTACGCATGCATTCATGTGCATGTCCGAACTTCAAACAAAAATGCAGGAAACAAAGCATCTGGGTATTTTCGTTGTTAGGAACGAGAACATCTTTTGTTCACCGACCGAATATTCCCTTAAGAACACTAGCTTTCGGCTTCACCCAGTCTGAGTTACACATCCGGCTCAACCGGCAGTAACAATCGCAGAGGTGCTCCCCTTATGCCCTAGCCGAATTAACGGGAACGTAGGGCATAAATACAAGAGCCAGGCAACCTAGCATGGCCAAAACTTGAGTCATATCAATGCATATAATGGTGAAGAAAAGGCACATATGGAAAGAAAAATGCATATGTGGCTGGCAAGAAGCCATTAAAGTGGTTATATTTAGCTTCCGAATAGGAAGCCCCCAGGTATAGTGTGTATGCATAACGCGACCGGAGTGCCTAGGGCATCCGTACAGTTATAAGGCTGTAATAAAAAAAGGAAAAAAAGGGCGAGGAAGGAGGAAAAATAACATAATCGAAGAGGCAGAGATTAGGAGACGAACACTGGGTTCGGCGCTAGGCGTAGAATCTCCGGAGTCTGGCCGCGTTCCATTGGTTCGGCTCGAGTCTGTTATCAGAGGCGTTGCGCAGACGGTACGCTCCTCCGGTGAGAACTTTATCAATGATGAAGGGTACCTCCCACTTGGGTTTGAGCTTGTCCTTCTTCTTCTCAGGTAGGCGTAGAACGAGTTCGCCAATGTTATAAGTCTTGGCCCGTACTTCTCTGCTTTGATACCTTCGAGCTTGTTGCTGATAGAATGTGGAACGGGCTTTAGAGACATCACGCTCCTCCTCCAAAGCATCTAAGTTGTCCTACCAGTCTAGCTCGGCTTCCTTCTCTTTGTACATGCGCACGCGAGGTGAGTCATGAATTATATCGCAGGGCAGTACTGCTTCTGCGTCGTACACCATAAAAATGGTCTGTATCCGGTGGTGCGATTCAGCGTGATCCGTAGCCCCCAGAGTACGGAGTCGAGTTCCTCGACCCAATGCGTGTCTGAGTCCTTCAAGGATCGCACTAGTCTGGGTTTGATGCCTCTCATAATAAGACCATTTGCACGTTCAACCTGACCGTTTGTTTTGGGGTGATAGACAGAGGTGTAGTCGAGCTTAATGCCCATTTTGCCACACCAGGCTTTCATCTCCTTGGCTGTAAAATTTGAGCCGTTGTCAGTGATGATACTATGGGGGGCACCATAACAGTGTACAACCTCCGATATGAAGTCTATCACCGGTCCGGATTCGGCCATTTTAACTGGTTTGGCTTCTATCCATTTGGTGAACTTGTCCACCATGACCAATAAGTATTTTTTCTTATGGCTTCCCCCTTTAAGGGGTCCCACCATATCTAGCCCCCAGACTGCGAAGGGCCAAGTTATGGGGATCGTTTGGAGAGCCTTAGGGGGCATATGGCTCTGATTGGCAAATAGTTGATAACCAACACAATGTTGGATGAGGTCCTGTTCGTCCGCCCGGGCTGTCAGCCAGTAGAATCCTGTCCGGAAGGCCTTGCTCACGAGAGCTCGGGCTGCTGCGTGGTGCCCGCCTAGTCCGGAATGGATTTCGGCTAAGAGCCGCCGCCCTTCCTCTTCGGAGATGCATCGTTGGAGCACTCCGGTGTGGCTCTTCTTGTAGAGTTCTCCTTCATGGACTTTGTAGGCTTTAGAGCGTCGCACAATACAACGTGCCTCATTTTGGTCCTCGAGGAGCACTTGCCTATTAAGGTAGGCCAAGAAGGGCTCGGTCCATGGGGCGATGACAGCTATTATCTCGTGGGCCGAATATGTTATTTCGGCGGCATAGCCTCCGATTACGTCTGAAGGTTCAGAATCTGGGGTTGTGTTCGGAGCCGGAGTAATAGTGTCGGACTCCCCTTCCCATGCCACGGACGGCTTGAACAACCTTTCTAAGAAGATGTTAGGTGGGACGGGGTCGCGTCGAGCGCTGATGCGGGCGAGTATATTGGCCGCTTGGTTGTTTTCTTTGACCAAATGGTGGAATTCGAGCCCCCCGAACCGCGCTGATATTTTGAGGACGGCATTGCGATAGGCCGCCATTTTCGGATCCTTGGTGTCAAAGTCTCCATTTACCTGAGATATTGCGAGGTTCGAGTCCCCGCGCACTTTGAGGCGTTGAATGCCCATGGAGACCGCCATCCGAAGACCATGCAACAGAGCCTCGCATTGTTAGAGTCTATGTATAATATTTAGAGGACGTACTGCACCATATCTCCGATGGGGGATGTCAGGACGACACCCGCTCCTAATCCGGCCAGCATTTTGGAGCCGTCGAAATGCATGATCCAATTTGAGTACGCACCGTACTCTTTAGGGAGTTCGGCCTCTGTCCATTCGGCGACGAAGTCAGCCAGTACTTGCGACTTAATGGCTCGCTGTTGTTTGTATGTTATGTCGAACGGAAGGAGCTCAACATCCCATTTAGCAATTTGGCATGTTGCGTCGCGGTTATTTATTATGTCATTGAGTGGAACTTCGGAGGCCACCGTGATCGAACACTCTTGAAAGTAGTGTCGTAGTTTCCGGGATGCCATGAAGACCGCATACGCTATCTTTTGGTAGTGCGGGTATCGAGATTTGCATGGAGTGAGGACAGTGGACATGTATTGTACCGGCTTTTGTAGTGGGAACTTGTGTCCGTCTACTTCTCGTTCAATGACAAGCACTGCGCTCACAACTTGGTTTGTTGTGGCTATGTATAATAGCAAAGGTTCGCCAATGTTTGGCACGGTCAGGACTGGGTTGGTCGCCAAGAGTGCCTTTATTTCTTCCAGTCCGGCTGTGGCCGCATCCGTCCACTCGAAGTGTTCGGTGCATCGAAGAAGGCGATACAGGGGTAGTGCCTTTTCTCCTAAGCGGGAGATAAAGCGTCTTAAGGAAGCCACACATCCAGTTAATTTCTGGATCTACTTGAGGTCTATTGGTATAGCCAACTGCGACAGAGCTCGGATTTTCGCCGGATTGGCTTCAATTCCTCTATTGGAAACGATGAAGCCGAGAAATTTTCCGGAGGGTACTCCAAATACACACTTCTCCAGGTTGAGCTTGATGTCGTATGTTTGGACATTATCGAATGTGAGCCTCAAGTCATCTATTAAAGTTTCGACGTGTCTTGTTTTGATGACCACGTCGTCTACGTAGGCCTCTACTGTCTTGACAATTTGTTTTTCCAGGCATGTCTGAATCATGCGTTAATAGGTTGCGCCGGTGTTTTTGAGCCCGAAGGGCATGGTGTTGAAACAGAAGGGGCCGTACGGAGCCATCTTTATTTGATGGTATCCGGAGTATGCATTGAGGAAACACAATGAATCATGTTCTGCGGTGGCATCGCTTATCTGATCAATGCAGGGGAGGAGGAAGGGATCCTTAGGGCAAGCTTTATTGAGGTCTTTGAAATCGACACACAAGCGCCAGGATTTGTCCTTTTTTGGTACCATTACCAAGTTTGCTAGCCAATCCGGATGTTTGATGTCTCTGATGAATGCGGCCTCAAGTAGCTTGGCTAGTTCTTCTCCCATGGCTTGCCGCTTAGGCTCTGAGAAGCGTCTAAGAGTCTGCTTGACTGGCTTGTATTCTTTCAGTATATTGAGGTTATGTTCGGCCAATCTGCGTGGGATGCCCGGCATGTCTGAAGGGTGCCAGGCGAAAATATCCCAATTTTCGCGCAGGAAGTCTCGCAGTGCGGCGTCTATTGTGGGGTTCAGCTGTGTCCCTATGGAAGCTTTCTTTGAAGGGTCCGTTGGGTGGACCTGGAATTTGACTATCTCGTCCGCTGGCTTGAAGGAGGTGGACTTAGGTCGCTTGTCTAGTATTACGGCGTCTCTGTCCACTTTTGCTCGCAGTGTTGTCAATTCTTCGGCCGCGAGGGCTTCTGATAATGCCTCCAGGGCGAGGGCGGCAGTTTTATTTTCAGTGCGGATTGCGACGTCCGGATCACTAGCTAGAGTGATGATTCCATTGGGCCCGGGCATTTTGAGCTTCATGTACCCGTAATGGGCTATAGCCTGAAAACTCGTGAATGCGTCCCGCCCCAAGAGGGCGTGGTATCAGCTGTTGAACGGGGCTACTTGGAATGTAATTTCTTCGGACCTGTAATTCTCCGGCGTGCCGAATACCACATCCAGTGTGATTTTTCCCATGCATTGTGCCTCTCAACTAGGGATAATTCCCCTGAAGGTCGTGTTGCTTCGTTCAATGCGGCTCTTATCGATTTCCATCTTGTTAAGGGTTTCCTCATAGATGAGGTTTAGTCCGCTTCCTCTGTCCATGAGCACTTTAGTAAGCCTGAAGCCATCCACGATCGGGCTAAGGACCAAAGCGGCTGGTGCTCGGACTGTCCGGGATTGGGGTTCGTCACTGGCATTGTAGGTTATAGTCGTGTCGTTCCATGGGTTTATTGTTGCCACGTGGCAAACTTCTGCGAGGCTGCGCTGAGCTCGCTTGCGCCTATTATTTGAGGCGAAAGTTTCGAAGACTGTAAATACCGTATTGTTGTCTCCGGTTGGATGTTTTATGAGGAGATCCTCGCCGCTTTTTGCTACCTACCGGAGTATCCAACATGCTCTAAGGTTATGCGATGGCGTAGTATCCAATGTGCTATGAATCTTGCACGACCCGTTTAGCCATTCTTCCAATACGGTTTCGCGCCTTGCGGCGGGCTTTATTTTTTTGGTACTTGAATCGGGTGACTTACGATAGTTTACCCTTTTAGTTCGGACAGGGGATTTGGCTAGAGCCGGATTGTCCCAGAAACTTGTTTGGGTTTTCCAGGCGCTTTCCATCGCGCAGTACTTTTGCAACTATGGCCGCTAGGTCAGCGAAGTGTACTATTTCACGGCGACTTATAGCGTTGAGAATCCCTTTGTCTGTGCAATGTTTGCAAAAGAGGGAGATTGCGTCTGCCTCGCGAGAGTCCTTGACCCTGTTTATCACAAGGAGGAATCTGGCCCAGTAATGATGTACTGTTTCTTGGGGCTCTTGTCTGATATGGGAAATATTGGATAAATCTGGGTGGGTGGGCGGATTTGAATCCGAATCCTGACCCGATCTGGGACCCAGGGGCAAAGAAGCTTCCGAGCTTAACGGCTCGGATTCTGGGGCGTTGCCCGGTATCTTCGCCCCCCCCCCCCCCGATCCTGAGTCCGGGACCGGGGTC
>NC_057801.1:840104083-840179567 GCF_018294505.1 Triticum aestivum | reverse complement strand
TGTCCTCCCGCAAGAGGGTGTCCGGCTCGGTGAGCTCGGAAACCCGGACATAGTTCATCCTCAAAGTGGAGGGAGAATTAGGGTGATGCTCTTCCACTACCGCTATCTCGTGGGTGACCGGTGGAGAGCGAATCTCCCTTTGATCTGGTTTAAGCCTGATCCAGTCATAGTCCGTAGCGACGCCCAGGGCGGCGATGCGATCCAAGAGCTCATTGAGGGAGAAGAGCTCCATTGGGTCCATCTGTTCGGCAAATTCCGAATCAATGTGGAGGATATTTTTTAATGACCTAAGAAGTCATCGTCGGTGCAACAGCCGATCAGGCGGTCATAACGAAGCCGCCCAGCTGGAGTGTTTGGCCTAAAGCCAGGGTAACCCCGGAGGTGCTGTTGTCTTTGACAACGAGACGAGCCATCAGGCCTTATCCTGACAACACAGTGGAACTCTCAATGAAAGCACCAATGTCGGTGTCAAAACCGGCGGATCTCGGGTAGGGGGTCCCAAACTGTGCGTCTAAGGCTAATGGTAACAGGAGACTGGGGACATGATGTTTACCCAGGTTAGGGCCCTCTCGATGGAGGTAATACCCTACTTCCTGCTTGATTGATCTTGATGATATGAGTATTATAAGAGTCGATCTACCACGAGATCAGAGAAGCTAAACCCTAGAAGCTAGCCTATGGTATGATTGTTGTTGTGTCCTACGGACTAAACCCTCTGGTTTATATAGACACCGGAGGGGGCTAGGGTTACACAGAGTCGGTTTACAGAGAAGGAGATCTACATCCGAATCGCCAAGCTTGCCTTCCACGCCAAGGAGAGTCCCATTCGGACACGGGATGAAGTCTTCTGTCTTGTATCTTCATAATCCAATAGTCTGGCCAAAGTATGTAGTCCGGCTGTTCCGATACCCCCTTATCCAGGACTCCCCTAGGGAGTACAAACTTTTACCATTCTGCATGGGAACTGCCTATATTGCATGTAATGTGGAAGATACAGTCATCTCATAGTTGTTGCGTTGATATTGAAAGTACGCCGCCCAAAATGTTATTCAATCTCTATTTTAAAATCGAGCTCTGGCACCTCTACAAATCCCTGCTTCCCTCTGCGAAGGGCTTATCTATTTACTTTTATGTTGAGTCATCACCTTCTTATTAAAAAGCACCCACTGGAGAGCACACTGTCATTTGCATTCATGTGACACCCCAAAATTTTAACCTTGTTTTATTAATTATTAAAATTTTGCCAGGAAACTTAAACTTTTATTTTCTGGATTTCCTTTTGATTTCAGAACCGTTCTTTTATTTATTATTATGGAGTTTTTACCCCAAGTAAAAACTTTTCAACCATTATTGGGCTTATTTACCCTCTCAAATAAAACAATTCTTTTATCAGTGGGATTATTTATATAATTATTTTTCCTGAGCTTTATTTTTCTAAAATGGTTTTTCTTTATTTTAGGGTCTCATTTGCACTGCAACCCTTTTATAAATTCATTTAAAAATCCCACCAAAATTTGGGGATGTCATGTGATGTTTTTAAATCGCTTTTATGCAAAAATATATTTCATTCTTTGGATATTTTGAGCTCTACATCAAATTTTCAAATCTGGTCCAGTGGGAAATTTTGCACTACAACCTATTTAAATACTTCTTTAAAACTTCCACCAAAATTAGGGGAGGTCAGTAGGAGTATATTATTCATCTTTATGCAAAAACCTGGTTATGTCCTTTGAAAAATTTGAGTGAATCAACCTCATCTTCATTCTGGTCCAGCTTGGTGATTTGTACTGCAACCATATTTTAACTTGCACTTTTACCCATGATTCTCTTTCCTACTCATAGACCACCCTGCAAAACCCTTAAGCCCGGAAGAGTGTACCCATTGGAGGATTTTAAGTGCTTGCAATCATGCCTTTGTCTTTCTATCCAAAACTGAAGATTTGCAAAACTTGCACTAACAAGTTTCTATTTTTGACAAACTAACTTTACCACCCTCTTATTCATCCAAAGAGACTATGATCTGGGGACTTTGGCCACCCTAAGAGTTTCCTAGAGGCCCCTGACATTCTGTCGAATACCTTGAGTTCATGAACAGAATTGACATACTCATGAGTTTGCATTACAGACTTGCCACAGCAGCCAAACGAGCATGTCAACTAGCATCCCAGCTACCACTAGCCTAGATCTGTTGGTCACCAGCCCCTCCTATGCCCTCTAGCACACGCTGGCATTTGGCCGAACGGTTGGCGTGCGTGCTCCAGGCGCTCAGGACGTGCATTTTGCACGTGCAGGCACCGAGCCGCCGCGTTGCAAGGCCGCCTCCCCGTGCCCGCTCTGGCCTCTCCCCACTCGCAGCAAGCACGCCCGCCCCTTCTCTCGCCGCAGAGCCGCCCCTGACGCCCTACAGCGCCGCTGTTAGGTCGGCCACGGCGGCTAGCGACCGGCCACGGTGGGCTCCTGCCCCGGATGGCACCGCCCGAGCCACTAGCGCTCGCCAGCTGCCCCCTGGAGCAGCTCAAGCTCATCCGCAAGCTTCTCCACAAGCGCTCGTCGCCGCCACGTCCCCCCTGCTGCTACAGAATGGCGGTCGCCGGTGATCTTATCCCCGGCTGCCGTGGAACCGCCATTTCTCGCCTATTTAAGGGGCCCCCGAGCTCGTCCAGGCCCTCGAGCAACTCATACCACCTCTCCCACTCCCTCACTGATCCTCCCGTAGTAGCAGAAAGACAAGAAATGCTCATCTTCTTCTTCTCCGGCAACCACGACCGCCGCCTCTGTCTCGTTCATTCCAACGCCACCAGGGCCTCAACCTCTCCACTCTCTTCACCAACAGCATCTTGCAGCACCCACGAATCCATCCCCATGCTCGATTTTGATCAGGACTCGCCGCAGGCAAAAGCCCCATCTCACCCGACGCCGCCGTCCGCTGCGAAGCTCGGCGGCGGCGGCTCCTTCCATGTCGGCGACCATGGCGGGTACCCACGGGTTCGCCTCGACCACCTGAGCACACCCATGTGCTCAGATCCCTGAGGGATGCCTCCGTTCCCCGACGAACCTCGCCGGAGCTCCGCCTCTGTTCGGTCGGAGGAGACGGCGCGCGCTTGGACTAATCAAACCTGGCTAGTGGACCCCCTGGACCCACTGTTAGTGACTCATGCCGGTCCATGTTGGATAAGTCAAGGCGTAATCGCAAAGTACGTGTTCGACGTGTACCTATTCGAAACGTTTTCTTTTCTTTTTCTGTTTTATTTAAAAACCAGAAATTTGACTAAACTTTGACTGGCTATATCTTTTTAAATAAAACTCCAAATGAGTTGATTCTTTTTCCTACCTCTCTCAAATTTAGTCTAGTTTATTTTAAGATTTTTTCTGAAAAAATTTCAGACAACTTTTTTACACTGTTTTGAAACTATGTGTTAATTTGAATAATTTCAAAAATAGGTTTTTGAAGAAGAAGTCAACCTTCAAAAGGCACACCCACTTGCATACTCTTGAAAGCAAGCATTCTGAACCCTGGCATAATATTTTTTGTGTGTTGGTTGACATGATTATAACACCACCTTAATACGGAGAACTCGTTATTTTATGCGGTGACGCGATCATTTGCATGAATGCATATTGGAGACTTCCTTGCTGTTGGCAGTGGATATACTTGTGATGGTCATCGTCCTCGTATGCCTTGCATGCATGCCGGAAAGAAATCCGGGAAAGCCTCTGCCTTGGGTAGGCGTGAGCTTGTCTCCGGTCTTCGTCGGGACGGTTATGTCCGGTATGGCATAGTAAGGTATAATGAGTGGTGATTCTGTTGGTTGAAATATTTTTGTTATACATACCATGTAGGGAATTTTTAAACCTCCTGAGTCGACCGTAGATCGAGTCTTGTTCCAGTAACCCCCATACTTGTTTCGTACTGCCACTTGTCCCTGCAGCAGGTAGGGTACGGTTCAGTAAGTTGTGAACCCTTACTAGCACACACCATACAGAGAGGTCATGGTGGAAGATACCGACATCAGCCGGTAGGCATGCCACCTGCTCCGGGGGCATGGGTGTTTCCGGTTGGGACCGAGAGGGGAGGCCACCCCTTAGAGCGCGCGATATAAATTTGATCCCATGCTACATGAGGTTGTAGCCTCCCCACTTAGAGTTTTGGTTGACAGGTGTCGTAGGTGATTCCAGACACCGGTAAGTTAAGCTGGTGTGTGCAAGTTAGGTGTGTTTTCAATTAAAAGACCGTAGATGGAATTAGTCTCGATGGACTAACGGAATTTTTTACTCGTGGGTAAAGAGTACACCCTCTGCAGAGGTTAGACATCTATTCGAATAGCCATGTCCATGGTTAAGGACTGCCGTCTGGGTTGGGTCAAGTGTCGGTCTTAGTGTCGGTCTTCGGAGGAAAAGCTACTAAGTCGGAACATTGATTGTAACCGGTGACATATTATGATTATGATTATTATTATTGTGGACTAACTATGTTCATTATTTGATTTATTGAGTATCCCTGGGACGGTGCTACCTCCTGGATATTAACTGTGATCATTCTGTTATAAGCCCTTTATGTGGTGTCGCACAGACGCCCGACTGTGGCATGTTTGTTATTTATTTACCATATAAGCCCTTTATGTGGTGTCGCTGAGACGCCCGACTGTGGCATGCTTGTTATGTGTTTACTTTATAAGCCCTTTTTGTGGTGTCGCACAAACGCCCGAAGGTGGCATGTTGGTTATTTATTTACTTTATTAGCCCTTTATGTGGTGTCGCTCAGACGCCCGACTGAGGCATTCTATCTCTACCCGCTAATTGCATTATTCATGTGTTATGTGAATAACTTGTTGCATGCATCACGGGTTTTATTACTGTGACTAACATTGTGATGATAGAATATTTCAGAGCATGATTATCATTTGTTATATTATACTCGTGTTCATAATGTTTGCGAGTACATTCAAAGTACTCACTGGCTTGTCCCTGGCTACTGTCTTGGCCAGATTTCTTGCATGGAGAGGACCATTGCGATGACAGCCCGGGAACCTTAGCAACAGTGATAGCAGCCTCCCGGAGATAGGAGTTAACCTGGTCAGCTGTTCCTGTGGAAAATGGAGCCCCATAGACGCTTATGTACCACAAACCGCTTCCGCCATCAACCACTAGCAACCTTATGTTGTACTCATAGGCCAGGATGGTCTTGTACTACATATTATGTTTTTTTGCTTGGAGTTTTTGTGTCAAGTTGGTGCCTCATTAGCTAACAGTAATCCTGGGGCTGGTGAGCACAAAGGCCATTTTCTGGGAAATTAATATCCGGAAATCCGGTCCTGACAAACTTGGTATCAATGCCAGGCTGGCCATTGGCTAATCCTATCTCAGCCAGGTCAATAAACCTAGGTTAAACAACTCACCAGACCTTAACCTAACCCCGGCCAAGCTTCTCGTGCAAGATAGCCACACAGTGACCCCGACACTTTTGGCAGTCGGTGCCCAACCTATCAGCCTAGCCTGTCGATCACGCGCCAGTGACCGACACCTAAATTGTCTCATTCGCAAGCGTGCGAAGGAAGACTCCGTCCCCTTTTTCTATAAAAAGGGCATGCTAACCTCAACACAGCACAACACAAACTCTTTTCCAAACCAAGCTGTAATGCCTGGCCCCGTAGTGCACAACGAGACCACAGCAACCAACCTTGGAGGTTTTGTGACCGTGCTAGCAAACCTCACCCGTCGTGCCTTTGCATTAGAGGAGCCTCCAGAATATGTTGTGTACCAAGGACCCATGAGCGGTGAAAGTCGTCAATTTTGGGCCACCGTGCACATCTATGGTAGGGGTCAATCTCCAGAACGCCCCTACAGGTTCACCGAAAAGACAACTTCCTTTGAGCCACAAGCCAATCAACTAGCTGCTCGAGAGGCTGTAGTTCAACTCCGGCACTTGTCGCCCAGAGTTAACTGTCGCTCGTTCTACTACTACCCCAGCCATGATGGGTATAGTAGGCCACCCCAGGTTGCCAACGGAGATCACGAGACAGATCCTGCATTGTTGCATCTGGTGCGCTATGTAAGTACACTAGAGGATTTGTTCGATCAAATCACCCTTGATATGATCGCAGCTCGTGGAGAGCTGATCCGCCGAGCCCCGGCAAGAGGAGAATATGATCCCAACACCGACAACCCAGTCGTGCTATTCGGACAACCGATCGAGTCCTTGAGGTCTGCCCCAGTCATCGACCAAAACACATTGATGACCCCATAAGTGCTTCGTCGCCTTTTGGGAACACGCTCCAACGGGATTGTGGCCAACAACCCCCGAGATGGTCATCATCGCTACCCCGACCCTGCAGTCCTTCAACCCCCTCCAGCTAATCCCGACGGTGAAAACCGTGGAAAAGCCTTGACGTCCTCAAGACAAGCCCGCTTAGATATTAATGAGGTAGACTGAGTCACTCGAGTAGTACCGAGTCTTAGTATGTACACGCCCTGTAATTATGTGATCCTGTATCGCCATAATTAAATGCCATTTGCTTGTGCACCCCAATTTTACTAATAGCCATGCATGAGTATGTTGATGTGCGATTGCATTTTTAATCTCGGGCGTAGCTGCCAAAACCAACCTCGGTGACACAAAGTTTGTGCTATGAGTAAACCTTTTAGTTTCAACTGACATGAAAAATATTTTCAAGGACAACTCTTAACAAATCTCGAGGACGAGATTTTTCTTAAGGGGGGTAGTATTGTGACACCCCAAAATTTTAACCTTGTTTTATTAATTAAATTTTTTCCACGAAACTTAAACTTTTATTTTCTGGATTTCCTTTTGATTTCAGAACCATTCTTTTATTTATTATTATGGAGTTTTTACCCGAAGTGAAAAATTTTCAACCATTATTGGGATTATTTACCCTCTCAAATAAAACAATTCTTTTATCAATGGGATTATTTATATAATTATTTTTCCTGAGCTTTATTTCTCTAAAATGGTTTTTCTTTATTTTAGGGTCCCATTTGCACTGCAACCCTTTTATAAATTCATTTAAAAATCCCACCAAAATTTGGGGATGTCATGTGATGTTTTTGAATCACTTTTATGCAAAAATATATTTCATTCTTTGGATATTTTGATCTCTACATCAAATTTTCAAATCTGGTCCAGTGGGCAATTTTGCACTACAACCTATTTAAATACTTCTTTAAAACTTCCACCCAAATTAGGGGAGGTCAGTAGGAGTATATTATTCATCTTTATGCAAAAACCTGGTTATGTCCTTTGAAAAATTTGAGTGAATGAACCTCATCTTCATTCTGGTCCAGCTTGGTGATTTGTACTGCAACCATAATTTAACTTGCTCTTTTACCCATGATTCTCTTTCCTGCTCATAGACCACCCAACAAAACCCTTAAGTCCAGAAGAGTGTACCCATTGGAGGATTTTAAGTGCTTGCAATCATGCCTTTGTCTTTCTGTCCAAAACTGAAGATTTGCAAAACTTGCACTAACAAGTTTCTGTTTTTGAGAAACTAACTTTACCACCCTCTTATTCATCCAAAGAGACTATGATCTGGGGACATTGGCCACCCCAAGAGTTTCCTAGAGGCCCCTGACATTCTGTCGAATACCTTGAGTTCATGATCAGAATTGACATGCTCATGAGTTTGCATTACAGACTTGCCACAGCAGCCAAACAAGCATGTCCACTAGCATCCCAGCTACCACTAGCCTAGATCTGTTGGTCACCAGCCCCTCCTGTGCCCTCTAGAACACGCTGGCATTTGGACGAATGGTTGGCGTGCGTGCTCTGGGCGCGCCCAGGACGCGCGTTTTGCACGTGCGGGCACCGAGCTGCCGCGTCGCACGGCCGCCTCCGCGCGCCCGCTCTGGCCTCTCCCCACTCGCAGCCAGCACGCCCGCCCCTTCCCTCGCCGCAGAGCCGCCCCTGACGCCCTACAGCACCACCGTCCGCCCGAGCCACTAGCGCTCGCCAGCTGCCCCCTGGAGCAGCTCAAGCTCATCCACAAGCTTGTCCGCAAGCGCTCGTCGCCGCCACGTCCCCCTGCTGCTACAGAATGGCGGTCACCGATGATCTTATCCCCGTCCGCCGCGTAACCGCCATTGCTCGCCTATTTAAGGGCCCCCCGAGCTCGTCCAGGCCCTCGAGCAACTCATACCACCTCTCTCACTCCCTCACTGATCCTCCCGTAGTAGCAGAAAGACCAGAAATGGTCATCTTCTCCTTCTCCGGCAACCACGACCGCTGCCTTTGTATCATTCATTCCAACGCCACCAGGGCCTCACCCTCTCCACTCTCTTCACCAACAGCATCCTCCAGCACCCACGAATCCATCCCCATGCTCGATTTTGATCAGGACTCGCCGCAGGCGAAAGCCCCATCTCACCCGACGCCGCCGTCCGCCGGGAAGCTCGTCGCCGGCGGCTCCGTCCATGTCGGCGACCATGGCGGCTACCCACAGGTTCGCCTCGACCACTTGAGCACACCCATGTGCTCAGATCCCTGAGGGATGCCTCCGTTCGCTGGCGAACCTCGCCGGAGCTCCGCCTCTGTTCGGTCAGAGGAGATGGCGCGCGTGTGGACTAATCAAACCCGACTAGTGGACCCCCTGGACCCACTGTTAGTGACTCATGCCGGTCCATGTTGGATAAGTCAAGGCGTAATCGCAAAGTACGTGTTCGACGTGTACCTATTCGAAACGTTTTCTTTTCTTTTTCTGTTTTATTTAAAAACCAGAAATTTGACTAAACTTTGACTGGCTATATCTTTTTAAATAAAATGCCAAATGAGTTGATTCTTTTTCCTACCTCTCTCAAATTTAGTCTAGTTTATTTTAAGATTTTTTCACTGTTTTGGAACTATGTGTTAATTTGAATAATTTCAAAAATAGGTTTTTGAAGAAGAAGTCAACCTTCAAAAGGAACACGCACTTGCATACTCTTGAAGGCAAGCATTCTGAACCCTGGCATAATATTTTTTGTGTGTTGGTTGACACGATTATAACACCACCTTAATATGAAGAAGTCGTTATTTTATGTGGTGACGCGATCATTTGCATGAATGCATATTGGAGACTTCCTTGCTGTTGGAAGTGGATATACTTGTGATGGTCATCGTCCTCATATGCCTTGCATGCTTGCCGGAAAGAAATCCGAGAAAGCCTCTGCCTTGGGTAGGCGTGAGCTTGTCTCCGGTCTTCGTCGGGACGTATATGTCCGGTATGGCATAGTGAGGTATAATGAGTGGTGATTCTGTTGGTTGAAATATTTTTTTATACATACCATGTAGGGAATTTTTAAACCTCCTGAGTCGACCGTAGATCGAGACTTGTTCCAGTAACCCCCATACTTGTTTCGTACTGCCACTTGTCCTTGCAGCAGGTAGCGTACGGTTCAGTAAGTTGTGAACCCTTACTAGCACACACCATACAGAGAGGCCATGGTGGAAGATACCGACTGCAGCCGGTAGGCATGCCACCTGGTCCGGGGGCATGGGTGTTTCCGGTTGGGACCGAGAGGGGATGCCACCCCTTAGAACGCGCGATATAAATTTGATCCCATGCTACGCGAGGTTGTAGCCTCCCCACTTAGAGTTTTACTTGACAGGTGTCGTGGGTGATTCCAGACACCGGTAAGTTAAGCTGGTGTGTGCAAGTTAGGTGTGTTTTCAATTAAAAGACTGTAGACGAAATTAGTCCCGATGGACAAAAGGAATTCGTTACTCGTGGGTAAAGAGTACACCCTCTGCAGAGATTAGACATCTATTCGAATAGCCGTGTCCATGGTTAAGGACTACAGTCTGGGTTGGGTCAAGTGTCGGTCTTAGTGTCGGTCTTCGGAGGAAAAGCTACTAAGTCGGAACATTGATTATAACCGGTGACATATTATGATTATGATTATTATTATTGTGGACTAACTATGTTCATTATTTGATTTATTGAGTATCCCTGGGATGGTGCTACCTCCTGGATATTCACTGTGATCATTCTGTTATAAGCCCTTTATGTGGTGTCGCACAGACGCCCGACTGTGGCAGGTTTGTTATTTATTTACCATATAAGCCCTTTATGTGGTGTCGCTGAGACGCCCGACTGTGGCATGCTTGTTATATGTTTACTTGATAAGCCCTTTTTGTGGTGTCGCACAGACGCCCGACTGCGGCATGTTTGTTATTTATTTACTTTATAAGCCCTTTATGTCGTGTTGCTCAGACGCCCGACTGAGGCATGCTATCTCTACCCGCTAATTGCATTATTCATGTGTTAGGTGAATAACTTGTTGCATGCATCATGGGTTTTATTTCTGTGACTAACATTGTGATGATAGAATATTTTAGAGCATGATTATCATTTGTTATATTATACCCGTGTTCATAATGTTTGCGAGTACATTGAAAGTAGTCACTGGCTTGTCCCTGGCTATTGTCTTGGCCATATTTCTTGCATGGAGAGGAGCGTTGCGATGACAGCCCCGGAACCTTAGCAACGGTGATAGAAGCCTCACGAAGATAAGAATTAACCTGGTCAGCTATTCCTGTGGAAAATGGAGCCCCATAGATGCTGATGTACCACAAACCGCTTCCGCCATCAACCACTAGCAACCTTATGTTCTACTCATAGGCCAGGATGGTCTTGTACTACATATTATGTATTTTTGCTTGGAGTTTCTGTATCAAGTTGGTGCCTCATCAGCTAACAGTAATCCTGGGGCACGTGAGCACAAAGGCCATTTTTTGGGAAATTAATATCCGGAAATCCGGTCCTGACAATTCATTACTATTGGTTTATATTGGGTATGACTTGACTGGATCTCTTTTACCATGAATTACAATGTTTAGTCAGTCCTTGATCTTTAAAGGTGCTCTGCATTTATGTTTTGCGATCTCAAAAAGGGCTAGGGAGATACCATTTTGTTGTATCATGTTATGATTGTTTTGAGAAAGTGTTGTCATGCGAGTTTTATTATTATCGCTCGCTAGCTGATTATGTCATTGATATGAGTAATTGTGAGACCGAGGTGTTATTGTGAGTATGGTTAGTTCATAATATATGTTGAAACTTTAATGTTGGCTTTACATGTTTACAACAACAAGAGCAAACAGAGTTTGTAAAAGTTTTTCTTTATCACTTTCAGTTTATCAACTGAATTGCTTGAGGACAAGCAAAGGTGTAAGCTTGCGGGAGTTGATACGTCTCCAACGTATCTACTTTTCCAAACACTTTTGCCCTTGTTTTCGACTCTAACTTGCATGATTTGAATGGAACTAACCCGAACTGATGCTGTTTTCAGCAGAATTACCATGATGTTGTTTCATGTGTAGAAAACAAAAGTTCTCGGAATGACCTGAAAATCCTCGGAGACAAGTTTCAGAAAATATAAAAAATGCTCGCAGAAGATGAAGACCAGGGGGGCCCACACCCTGTCCACGAGGGTGGGGGCGTGCCCGCCCCCTCTGGGTGCGCCCCCTGTCTCGTGGGCCCCTGCAGCTCCGCCGACCTCAACTCCAACTCCATCTATTCCGTCTCGCGGAGAAAAAAATCAGAGAGAAAGTTTCATCGCGTTTTACGATACGGAGCCGCCGCCAAGCCCTAATCTCTCTCGGGAGGGCTGATCTGGAGTCCGTTCGGGGCTCCAGAGAGGGGGATCTGTCGCCGTCGTAATCACCAACCATCCTCCATCACCAATTTCATGATGCTCACCGCCGTGCATGACTAATTCCATCGTAGGCTTGCTGGACGGTGATGGGTTGGATGAGATTTACCATGTAATCAAGTTAGTTTTGTTAGGGTTTGATCCCTAGTATCCACTATGTTCTGAGCTTGATGTTGCTATGACTTTGCTATGCTTAATGCTTGTCACTAGGGCCCGAGTGCCATGATTTCAGATCTGAACCTATTATGGTTTCATGAATATATGTGTGTTCTTGATCCTATCTTGCAAGTCTATAGTTACCTATTATGTGTTATGATCCGACGACCCCGAAGTGACAATAATAGGGATACTTCTCGGTGATGACCGTAGTTTGAGGAGTTCATGTTTCACTATGTGTTAATGCTTTGGTACGGTACTCTATTAAAAGGAGGCCTTAATATCCCTTAGTTTCCGCTAGGACCCCGCTGCCACGGGAGGGTAGGACAAAAGATGTCATGCAAGTTCTTTTCCATAAGCACGTATGACTATATTCGGAATACATGCCTACATTACATTCATGAATTGGAGATAGTTCTGTGTCACCCTATGTTATAGCTATTACATGAGGAATCGCATCCGACATAATTATCCATCACTCATCCGTTGCCTACGAGCTTTTCATATATTGTGCATCGCTTATTTACTTTTCCGTTGCTATTGTTACAATCACTACAAAACCCCAAAAATATTATCTTTTGCTATCTTTAACTTTACCACTATTACCATTACTATCATACTACTTTGCTACTAAGTACCTTGCTGCAGATACTAAGTTATCCAGGTGTGGTTGAATTGACAACTCAACTCCTAATAAGTATTCTTTGGCTCCCCTTGTGTCGAATCAATAAATTTGGGTTGAATACTCTACCCTCGAAAGCTGTTGTGATCCCCTACACTTGTGGGTTATCACGGCACGATTGGCGTCTCTCCCAGTGGATGGCGACTCCCCGATGGTGGTTGAAACACGAAGAGCCAGAGAACTTCTTCAGACAGCTTTGGCACAGCAGGAGGCATATTCTTATAGTAGAGACAGGATTCATTCCACCCCTGGCCCAAGCCGGAGCTATAGCAGGCACATTGACTCACCAGCCGTTTCAAGCAACACCCGGCGTCGTGACCAACCGGGCGGGCATGGTCCGGCTCGTGATGGAGCTCTTAATTTGGTTGATCAGGATAGATTGCGTCAAGAAGATGAGCGGGTGGTTCGCAGGCGGCTTATCAGCCCCTTCCGATTTATCCGACAACTTCAATTGAGGCAGGTGTGACCTCTAGGACTGGGGGCGTACCTTGTTTGGTACCGGCTCTGCGGAACAAGCGTTTGCCCAAGGATTTCAAGGGACCTCGAAAGGTGCCTAATTACACAGCCGACTTAAAACTGGGAAATGGATCGAAAGCTACGAGATGGCTATGGAACTACTGGATGTTAGTGACGCTACAATGTCCAAGTACTTCACCATGATGCTGTTTGGAACGACCCGTACTTTGTTGAAGGGGCTACCACCTAATTCCGTCAGTTCATGGGCAGAGTTAAAGGACCGGTTTATTCAGAACTTTAAAGATACATGCAAGCAGCCCATGTCGATTGTGGACTTGACTAATTGCAAGCAAGCGGAGGGTGAATCCATGACCCATTGGGTGCGCCGGGTCAAGGCCATAATACATTCATCTGATAAGATGGACGCCGGCTCCGTAGTCTTAATGTTGGAGAAAAATTGCCGTTTTGAGCCTCTGAAACAGAAGTTGGGGCGGCTCAAGCACGATTGTAATGACATGGGCCAGCTGATGGCGGCTCTAGTCAAGTATGCCGACTATGATAGTACCAAGGATCCCGAGTCCGACAACGAGAAGATAGGGAAGGGAAAGAAGAACGGTAACGCGAAGGGCCCGCGGCATAACCAGGCGAGTCAAGGGGGCAATAACAAAGGCTCATGGTAGCTCGGAGTTTGTGGCTAACACCAACGCGTAGGTCAACAATCAACGACGAAAGGGGAGGCCGTCTCCTCGGTCTGGAGGGTCAGGTCCCACTCTTGAGCAGTTTCTAAATGAGCCCTGTCCAAGGCATGGCACTCGGGAGAAGTCGGCCACTCACCTGTGGAAGGATTGTACGATTATGAAGGCTTTCAAGAATTATAACATGTTTGACAGCAATCATGGGCCGGGCGGCGGTTCAGGCCCGGGTTATGGAGGTGGCAGCTCTAATTCCGGCTTTCAGGGCCACCAAAATAATCAGGGTGGATATAATCAAGGCAACCAGGGTGGTTATAACCAGCAATCCAGCAAAGGGGGGCAGCAGCAGCAGCAATTCGGGTATCAAAGTCATCCTAAGCAGTTGAGCAGTGGGCAGTATCATGTTTTTACCACAAGTTTATGCAAACGGGACCAGAAGCTTCACAAGCAGGTTGTGAACGCCGTTGAGCCGGCAGTTCCCCAGTACTTGCGATGGTCTGAGCAACACATTATGTGGAGTCGAGCGGATCACCCACCCCGGGTTGATAACCCGGGTCACTTGGCTTTGGTGGTGCCACATCAAGTTGGTCGATACAAGTTTACTAAAGTGCTCATGGATGGAGGTAGCAACATCAATATCCTTTATTATGAAACCTTCCGTCGCATGGGGTTAACTGATAAGAATCTTAAGAAGTCAAATATTATTTTCCATGGTGTAGTTCATGGTAAGTCGGCATAACCAGTTGGCAAGATTGAACTGGAGGTAGCCTTTGGAGATGAGCACGATTCCAGGGCTGAGAAGTTAAATTTTGAAGTGGTCAAAACCAAGAGCCCATATCATGCTTTGTTTGGACGGCCTGCTTATGCCAACTTCATGGCGCAGCCGTGTTATGTTTATCTAAAGCTCAAGATGCCGGGTTACAAGGGGACCATCACGGTTCATGGTAGTCGGAAGGTGGACTTGGAGTGTGAAGAAGGAGACGCGGCTTATGCAGAGTTGGTCTGTGCAGCGGAAGAGTTGAAGTTTTACAAGGATAATGTTGATCCGGCTGATATGACATCTTTGAAAAAGCCAACTACAAAGCATGACTCGGTAATGAAGTTTAAATCGGCCGATGACACCAAGCTTGTTGATTTCGTTCCTGGCGACTCATCCAAGCAGTTCAGTATCAGTGCTAATCTGGATCCCAAATAGGAAAGCGCGCTCATGGAGTTCATCCGTGAGAACCAGGACATCTTTGCATGGAAACCTTCTGACATGCCGGGTGTACCGATGGAACTCGCTGAGCACACTCTTAATATCGATCCAAAATTTAAGCCGGTCAAGCAATTCCTTCGCCGCTTCAATGAAGAGAGGCGTAAGGCCATTCGTGAAGAGGTGGCCCGGCTCTTGGCAGCTAGGTTCATTATTGAAGTGTTTCATCCTAAGTGGTTGGCTAACCCGGTGCTAGTACTCAAGAAGAATGGCACTTGGCGTATGTGTGTGGATTACACAGTCTTGAACAAAGCTTGTCCGGCTGATCCCTTTGCTCTCCCTCGTATTGATCAAATCATTGATGCTACGGCGGGTTGTGAGCGTTTGAGTTTTTTGGATGCTTATTCTGGATATCATCAGATCAAGATGGCAGTTAAGGACCAGGAGAAGACAGATTTTATTACTCCCTTTGGAGCCTTCTGCTATGTGTCTATGCCTTTTGGGCACAAGAGTGCCCAGGCAACTTATCAGCGATGTGTGCAGAATTGTCTTCATACTCAGATTGGACGTAATGTTCATGCTTATGTGGATTATATTGTGGTTAAATCCAGAGAGAAGGAAACCCTGATAGATGACTTAAGGGAGACCTTTGATAATCTCCGGGTCTACAATATGATGCTTAACCCGGCCAAGTGTGTCTTTGGTGTGTCGGGAGGCAACCTCTTGGGATTTCTAGTTTCTAACAGAGGCATTGAGGCTAACCCGGAGAAGATCAAGGCTATTAGCTCTCTGGCAAAACACAAGTGTATCAATGATGTTCAGCTCTGGCGGGTGGAATTGCTGCTTTAAGCCGTTTCATAAGCCAGTTAGGTGAGAAGGCCATACCGCTGTACCAGATGATGAAGAAAACAGACGACTTTGTCTGGAGAGATGCTGCTAATGATGCATTTGAATATTTGAAGAGGCAGCTAGCTGAGACGCCAGTTCTTGCTGCTCCCATTTATAAGGGGCCATTATTGTTATATGTGTCTTCTAACACACGTGACGTTAGTGTGGCCATTGTGGTAGATTGCAAGGAGGCTGGTAAAGAATATCCGGTTCAACTGCCGATTTACTACATCAGTGAGGTGCTTATTGAGTCCAAGCAGAGATATCCACATTAGCAGAAGCTTGTTTATGGGGTGATCATGGCCAGCCGGAAGATTAAACAATATTTCTTTGGTCATCCCATCACAGTGGTTAGTTCTGCTCTTTTAGGAGATATCATCGAAAATAGAGAAGCCACAGGACGAGTCGCCAAGTGGGCCATTAAGCTTGGGCCTCATGGTTTAAAGTATGTGCCACGCACTGCTATCAAGTCTCAAGCACTGGTGGATTTCATCAATGACTGGACAGAGCTACAGATGCCTGAAGAGAAGCCGAATAACACGTATTGGACTGTTCATTTTGATGGATCCAGGCAATTGGAAGGCTCGGGGGCTGGAATTATATTAGCTTCCCCTCGAGATGACAAATTTTGTTATGTGCTAAGGTTGATGTTTCCCCTGTACTAACAATGCAGGTGAGTACGAGGCCTTGCTCCATGGTCTTTGGATGGCTAAGGAGATGAACTTAAGCCGGGTGAGGTGCTTTGGTGACTCCGATTTGGTGGCTCAACAAGTTTCAGGCAAGTGGGATTCCAAGGACCCCTCGTGGCGGCTTATCACCGTGAAGTTGATGATGTTGCTGGATACTACAAGGGTTATCAAGTGAAGAACATTGATCGCATAAAGAATGAGGCGGTTGATGCTTTAAGCTGGTCGGGCTCTCAGTGTAAGTTGGTGCCACCGAACACTTTTTTGGATATCCTACATAGACCTTCTGTCAAGTTGCCTACAGAGGAAGATCTCGTTGTTCCTGACCCAGAAGCATAATTGGTGGCGGCTCTTCATGTCATCCCAGATTGGACAATGCCATATTTGTCTTATATGACCCGGAGCGAGTTACCTGAGGATGAAACCTTGGCCAGGCAGATAACCCGGCTGTCTAAGTCAATGACAATTGCCAACGGCGAGTTGCATCATTGTAGTGCCACTGGGGCGTTTCAGCATTGTGTCTCTCCTGAGGAAGGTCAAGAGATTCTTCGTGAGATTTATGAAGAAGATTGTGGCCATCATGCCGGTTCAAAGTTCCTTGTGGCCAAAGCTTTCCGTCATGGATTTTATTGGCTGGCGGCTCACGCTAATGTAGAAGATTTCGTCAATAAATGTGACAGTTGTCAGAAATTTTCACGGTGAGCTCACGGGCTAGTGCTACGTCTTGAGCTTGCGTTGGTTTTCCTTGAAGAGGAAAGGGTGATGCAGCATAGTAGCGTAAGTATTTCCCTCAGTTTTTGAGAACCAAGGTATCAATCCAGTAGGAGGCTCCTCACAAGTCCCACGCACCTACACAAACAAACAAAGAACTCGCAACCAAGGCGATAAAGGGGTTGTCAATCCCTTCACGGCCACTTGCAAAAGTGAGATCTGATAGAGATAATATGATAAGATAAATATATTTTTGGTATTTTATGATATATATTGGAAAAGTAAAGATGCAAATAAAAGTAGACTGAAAGCTTAGATGATAAAAGATAGACCCGGGGGCCATAGGTTTCACTATAGGCTTCTTTCAAGATAGCATAAGTATTACGCTGGGTGAACAAATTACTGTCGAGGAATTGATAGAAAAGCGAATAATTATGAGATTATCTAGGCATGATCATGTATATAGGCATCACGTTCGTGACAAGTAGACCGACTCCTACCTGCATCTACTACTATTACTCCACACATCGACCGCTATCCCGCATGCATCTAGAGTATTAAGTTCATAAGAACAGAGTAACGCTTTAAGAAAGATGACACAATGTAGAGGGATAAACTCATGCAATATGATATAAATCCCATCTTTTTATCCTCGATGGTAACAATACAATATGTGCCTTGCTGCCCCTGCTGTCACTGGGAAAGGACACCGCAAGATTGAACCCAAAGCTAAGCACTTCTCCCATGGCAAGAAAGATTAATCTAGTAGGCCAAACCAAACCGATAATTAGAAGATACTTGCAAAGATAACTCAATCATACATAAAAGAATTCAGAGGAGATTCAAATATTTCTCATAGATAAACTTGATCATAAACCCACAATTCATCGGATCTCGACAAACACACCGCAAAAAGAGTTACATCAAATAGATCTCCACAAGAGAGGGGGAGAACATGGTATTGAGATCCCAAAAGCGAGAAGAAGACATCTAGCTAATAACTATGGACCCGAAGGTCTGTGGTAAACTACTCACAACTCAACGGAGAGGCCTTGGGGTTGATGTAGAGGCCCTCCATGGTGGATTCCCCCTCCGACAGAGTGTCGGCGACGGCTCCAAGATGGGATCTCGCGGATACAAAAGGTTACGGTGGCAGAAATAGTTTTTCGGTGGCTCCCCTGATAGTTTTGGGGTATATGGGTATATATAGGAGGAAGAAGTACGTTGGTGGATGCCTGAGGGGCCCACGAGATAGGGGGTGCGCCCTGTAGGGGGTGTCGGTGTCAAAACCGGTGGATCTCGAGTAGGGGGTCCCAATTTCTGCGTCTTAGGCTGATGGTAAAAGGAAGCAAGGGACACAATGTTTACCCAGGTTCGGGCCCTCTCGATGGAGGTAAAACCCTACTTCCTGCTTGATTAATATTGAAGATATGAGTAGTACAAGAGTAGATCTACCACGAGATCATAGAGGCTAAACCCTAAGAGCTAGCCTATGATCGTATGATTGTAATTGTGATCGGCCTTCTAAGGACCGTCCTCTCCGGTTTATATAGACACCGGAGTGCTATGGTTTACAAGGAGTCGGTTACACGGAAGGAAACATAATATCCGGATCGCCAAGCTTGTCTTCCATGCAAAGGAGAGTCCCATCCGGACACGAGCCGAAGTCTTGAGTCTTGTATCTTGACGCTTCTATAGTCCGGACGATGAATATAGTCCGGCTGTCCGGATACCCCATTATCCAGAACTCCCTCAGTAGCCCCTGAACCAGGCTTCAATGACGATGAGTCTGGCGCGTAGTCTTGTCTTCGGCATTGCAAGGCGGGTTCCTCCTCTGAATACTCCAAGATGGTTATCGAACACGTAGACCGTGTCCGGATCTGCAAGATGATCTTCACATACCTTAGCATAAATCCATTCTGCTGGCAATTTTTGCACGTCGTGCCCTTGTATCGTGGCCTGGTCCAACACGACCCGGCGTCTCCTGCTCCACCTCGACTCATGTCGCGAGGCGGTTTTATTGGCACGTCCTGCTAAAGCAGAGATCATGTCCCCCTTAATACGGGCTCTTATATCAATATGGGCATATGTGACCCCACGGTGACCGTTGGTATGATTCCGTGTATTTTTAGATAAGTCTCAAGCGGTCACGTTGAGGACTCTTGGTATTCATCCCCTTTATAAAGGGGTCAACGCCTACGCCTTTTTACCACCTCTCCTGCTCTTCCTTGCTCCTCGAGCTCCGGCACTCAAAACCCAAGCTCCAGCACCCCAAATCCTCCAACATGTCCGAATCTGACGCAACAGGATGGTGGGTGGCCTCCTCGATTCAAGAGGAGGACATTACGAAGCTTAGGGAGGTTGGATACCTGACCGCCGATATCCAGCACAGGCTTCCTACTCCGGGGCAAGTTATCCCCACGCCGGAGCTCAACGAGAGCGTCGTGTTTATCCCTCACTTCCTCCGAAGCCTGGGCCTCGCCCTCGACCCCTTTGTGAGGGGCTCATGTTCTACTATGGGTTGGATTTCCACGATCTGGCTCCAGACACCATCCTCCAAATCTCATCTTTCATTGTCGTGTGCGAGGCCTTTCTCCACGTCAACCCACACTTCGGCTTATGGCTGAAGACCTTCAATGTGAAGCCGAAGATGATCGAGGGGCGACATGCGGAGTGCGAAGGCGCTATAATAAGCAGAAACGCTGATGCCCCATGGCTAGAGTGTTCTTTTCCGGAAGTATCCGACGTATGGCAACAGAGATGGTTCTATGTCATTGCTCCCAAAGGCACAAAGTGGGTGGCTGCCCCCGAGTTCCGCTCAGGCCCTCCGTCACAGTTGGCGTCTTGGACCGATGTGGGACGGAACTATGGGCCTGCTGGCGGTGTACCAGAACTGCAGAATCGCATCCGGGAGCTTATTGAGAGGGACATAAATCTTGTCAACATAATGCAAGTGATGCTAATCCGGCGGATGTTGCCATGCAAATGTCGGCCTCTCCGGATGAGGGAGTTTAATCCAGAGGGTCCGCGAACTATTAATCACTTCTTCGGCCTGAAGCTCGAGGGAATGTGTAAATTATTCTTCGGACCTCAAGTAAAGTGTCCGGACACCACCGAGGATGCGGGCCTAAGCTGCAATCGCCTAGATGCCCAAGTAAGTAACCTCAAAGCTGAACACTTCGTTTATATTTATCATAACCATTATTCTGAAAAACCCTGCTGCGGCCAGGAATGGCTTAACAAGGCGGAGAGAATCAGGTGTCTGGCGCCACTTCCTGAAGGCTCGCCTGGTCCCATTATTGCAAAGATGCTGGGCCGGGCACTCAGCAAAATCCCTTCAGGGAAAGGCGAAGGAAAGGGCAGTGAAGACGCACTTCATGTGCTACGCATCCAGACCGGGGAAATCGCTACCCCTCCTATGGAGGATAGCCGGAAAGGGGAGGCCAAAGCCTCCTCCCCATGCGGGAAGAAGAGGGCTTCCTCTGAAGATTTGGAGGCGGAGACGCCCAAGCAAGGGAAGAAAGCATCACCAGGGGGCTCTCCCACGACGGGCACCCTCACCGCATCATGCCCACCAACGGGCCAGCCCTCCACCGAGCCGTAAGTTATTCATTAATTCAAAAGTGTGATGTTACTCCAAGATCCATAACCAGGAATTTGTCTTTTGTAGTCCGGCGAGCAGCTCTTCTCAACAGAGTTTGTCTTCGGGGGACCTTCGTCCGGAGATGATGGAGAGTGAGACACTACCCACCTCTCCGCCTCATGAAGCGGGCGACACGGAGGTGTCGTCATGGAGGAGTCCGGATCTGCCGAAGCCGGAGGCTAATACGTCAGCCGCCCTAAGCTCGGAGCGTTTGGCTCCCACGGGGGGCGATGAGAAGGGTTCGTCACAGTTTAGTGTCCGGCGGGACATACTGACGGGCCGTTTGGAGCGAGCCGCGCTCTCGGAGGAGCATCGCTCTATAATGAGCACGGTGCTCATGAAGATTTTATCCGCTATCAGCGGTTTGAATGAGGCATTTACAAGCCTGCTCAAAGGCTTTGAGGTATGTAGTGAAAAATGCACAATTTTTTTTATTATGAAGCGCGTGCTAGGAGTGCCCCCTATAGATAGTAGCCCCTGAGACTCTGGTTGCCCGCCGTAGGTGGCAAACGGGGGATCATATACTAATGGATGTGCTGTTAATGTGCGCAGGTATACAAGGATCCGGCAGCCGACCAGTCTGTTGAAGCTGCCAAACTAAGGAGGCAGATCGGATCAATTGATGTCGATATCACGCTGGTGAATAAGCGGCTAGAGGAGTCACAGGGTATGTGCTCAGCTTCCCTTATTATGATGTATAGGGAAATGCCAGAGGGGCAGAATATTAATGCCATGTGTTTGCACTGCAGATGGTGCTGCTGCCGTGCAGGCCCTGAGGGCGGAACTTGCTCAAGCCAAGGAACAAGCTCGGGCTAGCAATGCGGCTGCCCTAAAGGCGGCCGAAGAATTGAGAGCCGAACAGGCTGCTCATCGCCGAAGCGAAGAAAAGATAGCCGAAATGGTTGGAGAGTTAAAGAATGCCGCCGACCGGTACACACTCCTCGAAAAGGAGAGTAAGGCTAGTTCGGCCGAGCTGGACAAGGCACTTAATGCCGCCAAGGAGATGTGGACCGAGATCCGCAGTATGCTGGAAGAGCTCCAACAGGCCGACAAAATCGTGGCTGGGGGCTCATACTTACTGCGGACGAAGTTCTTGGATCCGAAGTATGCTCCCCTGGCGGGGCACTTGAGTCTTGCAGACGCATATGCGGACTTGGCGAATAGTACAGCTGACGCTGTCAAGTTCTTCGAGGGTCAAGGCGATGAAGAACTGGAGAAGCTTTTCTGGTCGCAGTTCAATGCTCCCACACGCCCGCTGCCGCTGAGTGAGAAGGTGGCTGCTATGGCGGAGCTCCAGAGGCTGTCCGAGTTGGCAATGCGGTCTGTAATAGACCATCTTTGGCCGAAGGGGCCTAAGCCGGACAGCTATTTTGGTTTGGTGCAGCAATTCCTTGGAGTCGTGTCTTAGATTGACGCCATGAGGAGGTCGGCGTGCATACAGGGTGCACGGGTGGCGCTGGCCCATGTTAAAGCCTATTGGACGAATATGGAGAACACTGTAATAGCGGCCCAGGATCCGGCGGGAGGCCAATATCCGGCTGAGCACTACTTGGCGCAAGTCACGGAAGGTGCCCGCCTAATAGAGGCGCAGTGCTCGAAGAATGTTTCATTCGAGTGATAAGTAGAATCATTGTAGAGAACAATGTTTTATTTTAATTATGAGACTATGTTTATACATTTGTCCAGAAGTATGATTGTATCCCCTTTGCGGCCGTTTTTATATGTATAAGTAGTCCGAAAGATAGCAGTCGTTGGCTTCAGCCCCCACGCATATAATGCGGGCGTGTTCGCAAAAATATGCTTAATCACACTTGATCCAACGTCTTGGTCCATTAAGGAGGTGATCGCACGTCGAACTAGGCAACCGGACTATATAGCTGTAACACTTTCGCTTAGCCATGGGAGTATAATGGTGGGGCTACTACGTAGCCCCTCGTACCTTCGCGTGCATCAGAATACGGGCGCGTGTGTATCTGGCCGGGAAACGGCCCTTCATTAATGCGGAGGAATCTTTAGGGATTCCGGTGAGTCTTCGAGTGGTTGAACAGTCTCTCGCTGTATCATGACAGTCAGTTTTCGGCTTTCTCTACTGAGGCACTCATCCGGAATAACCAGGGCACAATCGCAATAGTTCTCCTTTAGAATGCCTTAGCCGGATGATAACGGAACGTAAGGCGGCAAACCCAGGAGCCGGGCAAACCCAACATTTGACCAAAGACATGATTCGGAGCTGATGCATATACGGCCAAACTCGTGACGCCGAACACTCCCGAGGGTATTCGGTCTTTGTAAAGGAAAAGAGGCTTGACGAGAGCCTATTATAAGCCCTTAATTCCTAGGTAGGTGCAATTTAGTCTGCCGTGGCCAAATGCCAATAACGGCAGTATCCTCTGTGGGCATAGAACCCATGGGATGGTTAAGCAACAAGAGGCAGTAGAAAAGGTTTACACAGGGGCTTAATCTAAAAAGGAACCTGTTGAACGGGGCCCTGCTGCACGTCTGCGCCTTTGTCTCCGTTGTGCCGTATCCTGGAAGGGTCTCGCGCGAACGTTGTCTGTAAAAAAAACTCGTAGGAGAGTGCAACGTAAGTTTGCGATTAATAATAAAAGTGGAAGATGTTGGCCTGTCCATAAGGTCGAGCCAAGTGTGGGGTTGTATTAAAACTTTATAGCCCCTGGTTTCCGCTATGGGGGTACATATACGGTGCCCTTGTTGAACCGGGCTACCGGACTCGTCTAACCGTGTCTGTGGTCTTAATGACCAGGCATTTATGTGATATTTGGAGGCCGCTTACATTCCGGCCGCCAGGGCCGTCGCATGTTCCCCTGCGCGCGAAGAGTGCTCCGTTATTCCGCTAATGGTGATGACGCCACGGGGACCGGGCATCTTGAGTGTAAGGTAGTCATAATGCGGCAATGCATTGAAGCGGGCGAAGGCCGGTCTTCCAAGCAATGCATGATAGCCGCTTTGGAAGGGTGCGATGGTGAAGAGCAATTTTTCGCTCCTGGAGTTGCCTGGGGAGCCGAATGTTACTTCCAGTGCGACGGAGCCCCTGCCGTAGGTTTCAACGCCTGGTATCACCCCTTCAAAGGTGGTGTTGCTTTGGCTAATTCTGGATGGGTTTATCCCCGTTCTGCGGACAGTGTCCTCGTATATTAAATTGAGGCTACTACCGTCGTTCATGCGGACACGGGTGAGATGGTATCCGTCTATTATTGGGTCGAGCACCAAGGCTTGTGATCCTCCGTGCCGAATATGAGTTCGGTCGTCCATGTGAACGAAAGTGATCGGACGAGACATCAAGTATGAGATGTAGGTACGATGGGTTCTACATAGTGCGCGTGTATGGGCGCACGTCCATGCCTTCTCGTGGATGTGTGAGTCGCGTGGATCATGTTTACTGTTTTAACCTCTGGCAGGAATTTTTTCTGTCCCCCAGTGTTCGGTTGGCGAGGTTCGTCCTCGTCTTCACTTGGTATTGCGCTCCCTTTGTGTTCGCCATTTAATTTGCCAGCCTGCTTGAAGACCCAACACTCTCTATGGGTGTGGTTCGCAGGTTTCTCCGGGGTGCCATGAATTTGGCATAGTCTGTCCAGAACTCTGTTTAGGCTGGACAGTCCCTCTTTACTGCCTCTAAGTGGCTCCTTCTGCTGATCAGGTTGAGAGCCCCTGAATCCGGTGTTGGCCGTCGTGTTATCCGGGCTCTCTTCCTTGTTTTGGCGTTTGTTTTTATTATGCCTTGGCTTCCCGTTGCCATCCCTTATTTCGGATGTGGTGAGTTCGCTGGTGCCTTTACGGGCCAGCCAGCTATCTTCACCCGCGCAAAAGCGGGTCATAAGTTTGTTAAGGCTGCCATTGTCCTTGGCCTTTCTTGGCCGAGGTGTCTGGCGAGCCACTCGTCACGGATGCTGTGTTTGAATGCCGCTAAGGCTTCGGCGTCCGGACAATCGACAATTTGATTCTTCTTAGTGAGGAATCTATTCCAAAGCTTGCGGGCGGACTCTCCGGGCTGTTGGATTATGTGGCTTAGATCGTCTGCATCCGGAGGCCGGACATAGGTCCCTTGAAAATTGGCCCTGAAAGCATCTTCGAGTTCCTCCCAATTCCCAATTGAGTTTTCTGGGAGGCCTTTCAACCAGTGTCGAGCTGGTCCCTTCAACTTTAGGGGAAGGTATTTGATGGCGTGGAGGTCATCCCCACGAGCCATGTGAATATGCAAGATAAAATCCTCGATCCAGACCCCTGGGTCTGTGGTGCCGTCGTATGCTTCTATGTTCACAGGTTTGAAGCCTTGTGGGAATTCATGGTCCAGTACTTCTTCGGTGAAGCACAGGAGGTGAGCAGCCCCTCTGTATCTGGACGCGCTGTGGCATGTAGTCGGTTGTTCTTGTGTCCGGAGTTTATTCCGGACTGGTATCTGGCTTGTGTGAGTGTTTGGGTGACCATATTCCTTCGCCGGGGTGTGCCTTTTAGGTCCGTAGATGGACCTGGCTGCACCGGCCTTCTTATCCAGATGCTCACGTAGATCGTGCGCGGTGTCCGCAGTCGCTCTGTTATGGTTGTGAAGCGGTACGTCTGGTTTCTTGGTCGAATTTTCTTTTGGTGGAACGGCCGCGTCGTCGAATTCTGGCAGTAGCTTGCGCTTCGGATAGCTTTTCGTATGGCGGTCATCACCATATCTTTCTTCGGTGTCTAGCACTTTATTCCATCTTCGGCTGAGCTTTTCTTGTGCGGCCTTGAGCCGTTGCTTCTGATTTTTTAGACTTCTTGCAGTGGCCATAAGCTTTCTGTGGAGGTTGTCTCGTTCCACTTGTTCGTCCGGGATGATGAATGCATCGTCGTCCGGACTATCTTCCTGTTCTGGGGCGGCTTCATGAGCTCATCCCTCCGGATCATTGTGATCGGGTATGTGCTCCGAACTTGATTTGGCGTGACCTGGCTCATCCTGCTCCATCGCTGGGTCCATGTGGTCGTTGTTGCTTTCGTATTTTGCGGGTATATCGACCCTACTTGTGCTCTTGTCGCTATTTTTGCAATTACTCGACTTTGAGCGGCGTCTGCGCCGCCTTTTTGGCTTTTGCCCGGGTGTTTTATCTTCCGGATTATCACTGTCGTCCTTATTGGGCGTATCTACCATGTATATATCGCGTGACAAGGTAGTAGTCCCGCGCCCCAGGGATTCTGGAGCTTCTCCTGCATCGTCGTCCATCCCATCGATGTCTTCGGAGTCGAATTCATGCACGTCGGTTAAATCTTCGATCGTGGCAATGAAGTGGGTGGTGGGTGGGCAGCAAATTCCTTCGTCGCCTGCTTCCCACTCGGGCCGAACATAGTTCGGCCCAGAGTCTTCTGACAAAGAGAGAGACCTTACTAAGTTCAGCATGTTGCCAGAGGGCGAGTGCTGAAAGACGTCCGCGGCGATAAACTCCATTACCGGAGCCCAACCTGGTTCGGCTGGCTCAAGAGTGAGCGGACCGGGACCAACAACCAGATATGACTTCGGGGGCCCAGGATAACGGGCCTCCACAGAGGTGAGACCGGTGTTCGGCTCCACCGCCGATGAGTGTGTGGCCTGCGGGGCGGGGCCCAGCCCTCCTTCCATAGGCGACGCAACCTGCCCCGGATTTGGATTCGGGGCTGCTTCGGGGATGACGTCCCGAGCATTGTCTGGCAGCAGGTCTAGGCCATGCTCGTCGTGACTGTCCAGCGTCCCTGGCACGGGCTCGAATCCGCCAAATATCAAGTCTCCGCAGATATCTGCCGTGTAGTTCGAGTTTCAAAACCCGATCTGGTGGCCAGGGGCAAAGCTATCGATCTGCTCCAACTGGCCAAGCGAATTGGCCCGCAGTGCGAAGCCGCCGAACACAAAGATCTGTCCGGGTAGAAAAGTCTCACCCTGGACCGTGTTGTTGACAATTGAAAACGCCATCAAGTCTCGAAGCGATGACACAGAGGAACTCTCAATGAAAGCACCAATGTTGATGTCAAAACCGGCGGATCTCAGGTAGGGGGTCCCAATCTGTGCGTCTTAGGTTGATGGTAACAGGAAGCAAGGGACACAATGTTTACCCAGGTTCGGGCCCTCTCGATGGAGGTAAAACCCTACTTCCTGCTTGATTAATATTGAAGATATGAGTAGTACAATAGTAGATCTACCACGAGATCGTAGAGGCTAAACCCTAAGAGCTAGCCTATGATGGTATGATTGTAATTGTGATCGGCCTTCTAAGGACCGTCCTCTCCGGTTTATATAGACACCGGAGAGCTAGGGTTTACATGGATTTGGTTACAAGGAAGGAAACAAAATATCCAGATCGACAAGCTTGTCTTCCACGCAAAGGAGAGTCCCATCCGGACACGAGCTGCAGTCTTGAGTCTTGTATCTTGACGCTTCTATAGTCCGGACGATGAATATAGTCCGGCTGTCCGGATACCCCCTTATCCAGGACTCCCTCAGGGGGGCGCGCCCTCCACCCTCGTGGTCGCCTCGGGAACTTCTTGACTTGCACTCCAAGTCCTCTGGATCACGTTTCTTCCACAAATCACGTTCCTGAAGGTTTCATTCCGTTTGGACTCCGTTTGATATTCCTTTTCTTTGAAACACTGAAATAGGTAAAAAAACAGCAATACGGGCTGGGCCTCCGGTTAGTAGGTTAATCCAAAAATGATATAAACATGTAAAGTAAAGCCCATAAACATACAAAACGGGTAATATAATAGCATGGAACAATCAAAAATTATAGATACGTTGGAGACGTATCAAGCATCGCCAAGCTTAATTCCTGCTCCTCCTCGAGTAGGTAAATGATAAAAACATAATTTTTGATGTGGAATGCTACCTAGCATAATTCTCAATGTATTTCTCTTTATTGTGGCATGAATGTTCAGATCCAAATGGTTCAAAATAAAAGTTCATATTGACATAAGAAACAGTAATACTTTAAGCATACTAATCAAAGCAATCATGTCTTCTCAAAATAACATGGCTAAAGAAACTTCATCCCTACAAAATAATATAGTTAGGCTATGCTTCATTTTCGTACACAAAAATGCTCCCATCTTATGCACCCCCGATGACAAGCCAAGCAATTGTTTCGTACTTAAATAATCTCAAACTTTTTCAACTTTCATGCAATACATGAGCGTGAGCCATGGATATAGCACTATGGGTGGAATAGAATAATGATGGGGATTGTGTGGAGAAGACAAAAAAGGAGAAAGTCTCACATTGACGAGGATAATCAACGGGCTATGGAGATGCCCATCGATTGATGTCAACATGAGGAGTAGGGATTGCCATGCAACGGATGCACTAGAGCTATAAATGTATGAAAGCTCAACAAAAGAAACTAGTGGGTGTGCATCCAACTTGCTTCCTCACGAAGACCTAGGGTATTTGAGGGAGCCAATCGTAGGAATATACAAGCCAAGTTCTATAATGAAAAATTCCCACTAGTATATGAAAGTGACAACATATGAGACTCGCTATATGAAGAACATGGTGCTACTTTGAAGCACAAATAGTAACATTGCCCCCTTTTTCTTTTTCTTTTCTTATTTTTTTCTTTTCTTTTTTTTCTTTGGCCTATTTTTTTTTCTTTTTGGCCTTTCTTTGTTTTTCTTTAGGGACAATGCTCTAATAATGATGATCATCACATTTCTATATATTTACAACTCATGAATTACAATTGAAAACTAGAACAAGATATGACTCTATATGAATGCCTCTGGCGGTGTACCGGGATGGGCAATGAATCAAGAGTGACATGTACGAAAATTTATGCATGGTGCTTTGCCACAAATACGATGTCAACTACATGATCATGCAAGGCAATATGACAATAGTAATGCATGTCATGATGAAAGACGGAACGGTGGAAAGTTGCTTGGCAATATATCTCGGAATGGCTATGGAAATGCCATAAATAGGTAGGTATGGTGGTTGTTTTGAGGAAGATATAAGGAGGTTTATGTGTGATAGAGCGTATCGTATCACGGGGTTTGGATGCATGGGCGAAGTTTGCACCAACTCTCAAGGTGAGAAAGGGCAATGCACGGTACCGAAGAGGCTAGCAATGATGGAAAATAAAAGTGCGTATAATCCATGGACTCAACATTAGTCAAAAGAACTCATATACTTATTGCAAAAATCTACAAGTCATCAAAAACCAAGCACTACGCGCATGCTCCTAGAGGTATAGATTGGTAGGAAAATACCATCGCTCGTCCCCGACCGCCACTCATAAGGATGCAAAATCTAAGAACACCTCACGTTTCAAATTTGTTACACAACTTTAACCATACGTGCATGCTACGAGACTTCCTAACTTCAACACAAGCATTCTTTAAATTCATAATCACCCAACTAGCATAACTCTAATATCACTACCTCCATATCTCAAAACAATTATCAAGTATCAAATTGATCATCGCATCCAATTCACTTCCTATGATAGTTTTTATTATACCCAACTTGGATGCCTACCATTCTAGGACCAATTTTATAACCATAGCAAATACCATTCTTTTCTAAGAGACTCTAAAAATAATATAAGTGAAGCATGAGAGATCAACAATTTCTTCAAAATTAAACCACCGCCGTGCTCTAAAAGATATAAGTGAAGCACTAGAGCAAAAATTATCTAGCTCAAAAGATATAAGTGTAGCACATAGAGTATTCTAATAAATTCCAATCAAGTGGGATTCTCCCAAAAGGTGTGTACAGCAAGGATGATTGTGGTAAACTAAAAATCAAATACTAATATCATACACGACGCTCCAAGCAAAACACATATCATGTGGCGAATAAAAATATAGCTCCAAGTAAAGTTACCAATGAACGAAGACGAAAGAGGGGATGCCTTCCCGGGGCATCCCCAAGCTTAGAATTTTGGCTATTCTTGAATATCTTGGGGTGCCATTGGCATCCCCAATATTAGGCTCTTGCCACTCCTTATTCCATAGTCCATCAAATCTTTACCCAAAACTTGAAAACTTCACAACACAAAACTCAACAGGAAATCTCATAAGCTCGGTTAGTGCAAGAAAGAAAAACCACCACATAAGGTACTATAATGAACTCATTCTTTGTTTATATTGTTGTTAAACCTACTGTATTCCAAGTTCTCTATGGTTCATACCCTTACATACTAGCCATAGATGCATCAAAATAAGCAAACAACACACGAAAGGCAGAATCTGTCAAAAACAGAACAGTCTGTGGCAATCTGTAACTTACGGTTACTTATGGAACTCCAAAACTCCTACCAAAATAGGAAGTCCTAGGAAATTTGTCTATTTGTCTACAGCAAAAATAATCAACGCAAAATCACGTTTCTGTGATTTATTGAATTGTTTATCGTGAGCACAAAGATTCTGATTTTCAGCAGAATCAAATTAACTCATACCATAGGTTATCCTATAGGTTCTACTTGGCACAAACACTAAATAAAACATGAAAACACATCTAAACAGAGATTAGATGCAAAATTTATTACTAAACAGGAACAAAAACAAAAAACACAAAGAAAATTGGGTTGCCTCCCAACTAGCGCTATCGTTTAACGCCCCTAGCTAGGCGTAAAAGCGAAGATAGATCTAACTAGTGCCATCTTTGGCACTTGATTCATAAGTAGCTCGCATAATAGGTTCATAAGGTAATCTAATATTCTTTCTTGGAAAGTGCTCCATGCCTTTCCTTAATGGAAATTGGAATCTAATATTCCCTTCCTTCATATCAATAATCGCGCCAATAGTTCTAAGGAAAGGTCTACCAAGAATAATAGGGCAAGAAAGATTGCAATCTATATCAAGAACGATAAAATCAACAGGCACCAAATTTCTATTTGCAACAATGAGGACATCATTGATTCTTCCCATTGGCTTTTTAATGGTGGAATCCACAAGGTGCAAATTTAAAGAGCAATGATCAAGATCATGGAAACCTAGAATATCACATAAAGTTTTCGGAATCGTGGAAACACTAGCACCCAAATCACATAAAGCAAAACACTCATAATCTTTGATTTTAATATTTATAGTAGGTTCCCAATCATCATTAAGTTTTCTAGGTATAGAATTTTCCAAATTAAGTTTTTCATCAAAAGATTGCATCAAGGCATCAACAATATGTTTGGTAAAGGCTTTATTTTGACTATAAGCATGGGGAGAATTCAACACGGATTGCAACAAGGAAATACAATCTACTAAAGAATAATTATCATAATTAAATTTATTGACATCCAAGATAGTGGGTTCAATGCTATTTAAAGTCTTGACCTCTCCAATCCCACTTTTACCAATTTTAGCATCAAGATCTAAAAACTCCAAATTATCGGGACGCCTTTAACTAAAGTTGACTCATCTACAGTACCATCATTATCAAGATTCATATTGCAAAACAAAGATATAATAGGGGACACATCAATAACTTTAAGGTCTTCATCATTATTTTCATGGAAACTAGAAGAACACGCTTTAACAAAGCAATCTTTCTTAGCACGCAATCTAGCGGTTCTTTCTTTGCATTCATCAATGGAACTTCTCATAGCTTTGAGAGACTCATTGATATCATTCTTAGGAGGAGTAGATCTAAGTTTCAAAGAATCAATTTCAAGAGAAAGTCTATCAACGTTCCTAGCCAAATCATCAACTTTAAGCAATTTTTCTTCAAGCAAGGCATTAAAATTCTTTTGAGACACCATAATTTATTTCACACTATTTTCAAAATCAGAGGGCATATTATGAAAATTACCATAAGAATTATTGTAAGAATTTCCATAATTATTAGAGGAATTACTAGGGAATGGTCTAGGATTAAAATTTCCTCTATAAGCATTGTTGCCAAAATTATTCCTACCAACAAAGTTTACATCCATATATTCATTATTATTCTCAATCAAGGTAGATAAAGGCATATCATTGGGAATCAATAGGAGCACTCTTAGTAGCAAACAATCTCATAAGCTCATAATCTTTCCACTCAAAACATTAATTTCTTCTATAGCATGCACTTTTTTACTAGTCGATTGTTCGGTGTGCCATTGAGAATAATTAGCCATGATAATATCAAGAAGTTTTGTAGCTTCTCCTAAGGTGATTTCCATGAACGTGCCTCCGATGGCCGAATCTAAAAGATTTCTAGAAGTAAAATTCAAACCGGCATAAAAGTTTTGTATGATCATCCATAAATTCAAACCATGCGTAGGGCAATTGCGAATCATTAATGTCATTCTTTCCCAAGATTGGGCAACATGCTCATGATCAAGTTGTTTAAAATTCATAATATCGTTCCTAAGCGAGATGATCTTAGCGGGAGGAAAATACTTAGAGATAAAAGCATCTTTGCACTTGTTCCAAGAATCAATACTATTTTTAGGCAAAGACGAAAACCAAACTTTAGCACAATCTCTAAGTGAAATATCTTTAATTTAACAATATCATTATCCGTATCTTTTTTCTTTTGCATCTCACACAAATCAACAAAGTTGTTTAGATGGGTAGCGACATCTTCACTAGGAAGGCCGGAGAATTGATCTTTCATAACAAGATTCAGCAAAGCAGCATTGATTTCACAAGACTCAACATCATTAAGAGGAGCAATCGAAGTACTAAGGAAATCATTATTATTGGTATTGGAGAAATCACACAATTTGGTATTATCTTGCGCCATGGCGACAACTAATCCAACACACAAGCAAGAAGAAAAAGGCAAGCGAAAGAGAGAGGAAGAAGGGAAGCGGAAAAGAGAGGAGATTGGGAAAGATAGGGCGAATAAAACGGCAAGGGTGAAGTGGGGGAGAGGAAAACAACAGGCAAATGGAAAATAATGTAAATGCGAGGGAGATGAGTTTGTGATGGGTACTTGGTATGTCTTGACTTGAGAGAAGACCTCCCCGGCAACGGCGCCAGAAATCCTTCTTGCTATGTCTTGAGCTTCGTTGGTTTTCCTTGAAGAGGAAAGGGTGATGCAACACAGTAGCATAAGTATTTCCCTCAGTTTTTGAGAACCAAGGTATCAATCCAATAGGAGTCTCCTCACAAGTCCCACGCACCTACACAAACAAACAAAGAACTCGCAACCAACGCCATAAAGGGGTTGTCAATCCCTTCATGGCCACTTGCGAAAGTGAGATCTGATAGAGATAATATGATAAGATAAATATATTTTTGGTATTTTATGATATAGATTGGAAAAGTAAAGATGCAAATAAAAGTAGATTGAAAGATTAGATAATAAAAGATAGACTCGGGGCCATAGGTTTCACTAGAGGCTTCTCTCAAGATAGCATAAGTATTACGGTGGGTGAACAAAGTACTATCGAGCAATTGATAGAAAAGCGAATAATTATGAGATTATCTAGGCATGATCATGTATATAGGCATCACGTTCGTGAAAAGTAGACCGACTCCTGCCTGCATCTACTACTATTACTCAACACATCGACCGCTATCCAGCATGCACCTAGAGTATTAAGCTCATAAGAACAAAGTAACGCTTTAAGAAAGATGACATGATGTAGAGGGTTAAACTCATGCAATATGATATAAACCCCATCTTTTTATCCTTGATGGCAACAATCGAATATGTGCCTTGTTGCCCCTGTTGTCACTGGGAAAGGACGCCGCAAGATTGGACCCAAAGCTAAGCACTTCTCCCATGGCAAGAAAGATCAATCTAGTAGGCCAAACCAAACTGATAATTCGAAGGGACTTGCAAAGATAACTCAATCATACATAAAAGACTTCAGAGGATATTCAAATATTTCTCATAGATAAACTTGATCATAAACCCACAATTCATCGGATCTCGACAAACACACCGCAAAAAGAGTTACATCAAATAGATCTCCACAAGAGAGGGGGAGAACATGGTATTGAGATCCAAAAATAGAGAAGAAACCATCTAGCTAATATATGGACCTGAAAGTCTGTGGTAAACTACTCACAACTCATTGGAGAGGCCTTTGGTTTGATGTAGAGGCCCTCCGTGGTGGATTCCCCCTCCGGCAGAGTGCTGGCGACGGCTCCAAGATGGGATCTCGCGGATACAAAAGGTTACGGTGGCGGAAATAGTTTATCGGTGGCTCCCCTGATGGTTTCGGGGTATATGGGTATATATAGGAGGAAGAAGTATGTCGATGGATGCCTGAGGGGGCCACGAGATAGGGGCGCACCCTATAAGGGGCGCCCTCCACCCTCGTGGCCGCCTCGAGAGCTTCTTGACTTGCACTCCAAGTCCTCTAGATCACATTTGTTCCACAAATCACGTTCCCGAAGGTTTCATTCTATTTGGACTCCGTTTGATATTCCTTTTCTTCGAAACACTGAAATTGGCAAAAAAACAGCAATACGGGCTGGGCCTCCGGTTAGTAGGTTAGTCCAAAAATGATATAAAAGTGTAAAGTAAAGCTCATAAACATCCAAAACAGGTAATATAATAGCATGGAACAATGAAAATTTATAGATATGTTGGAGACGTATCAGCTAGCTCAAGAATTAAGGATGATTCCAATTACTTGGCCGTTCGCAGTCTAGGGACTTGACATGGTTGGGCCTTTCAAAAGGTCCAAGGATAAAAAGACACACCTCTTGGTGGTGGTTGACAAATTCACGAAGTGTGTTAAGGCAGAGCCAGTTAGTAAGTCTGACGCAGCCATGACAGTTCAATTCCTGAAAAAGGTGATCTTTTGTTTTGGCTTTCCACACAGCATTATTACTGATAATGGCACTAATCTGTCCAAAGGTGCTATGGAAGAGTTTTGTCAACGTGAGCATATTCGGCTTGACGTTTCATCAGTGGCTCACCCCCAGTCCAGTGGTCAAGCCGAAAGAGCCAATCAGGAAATTTTGAAAGGCATCAAGCCCTAGCTTCTGGTTCCTTTGCAACGGACGTCAGGTTGTTGGGTGGAGGAGCTACCATCAATGTTATGGAGTATCAATACTACCCCTAACAGATCTACAGTGTTATGGTTTATGGAGCGGAGGTGGTTCTTCCTAGTGACATCCGTCATGACTCGCCCAGCGTGGCGGCTTACGTTGAAGCTGACAATGAACAAGCATGTCAGGATGCACTTGACCTGTTAGATGAAAAGTGTGACTTGGCAGCAGCCTGCTCGGTGATTTACCAACAGGACCTGCGCCGTTATCACAGCCGCCGGGTTAAGACCAGAACCTTTCAAGAAGGAGATTTGGTGCTCCGGCTCATCCAGGATCAAACTGATGCACACAAGTTATCCCCACCTTGGGAAGGGCCCTTTGTGGTCAGCAAGAACTTGAACAACGGGTCATACTATCTTATCGATGTTTGAGAGCATAAAGACTCACGTAAGTTGGAGGAGGAGACCCGCCGACCGTGGAATATCGCTCATCTTTGGCCTTACTACACTTGAGCCACCGGCTCTTATGATGTACATATTTTTAATGATGTATATATTATGATAAGTAATAAAGCAGGACCTCTATCCTTTTCATCCTCAATGATCATGTATCTTCATCAACATAATTCCAAAGACCATAGGGGGCTGATCGTATTCGAATTTAGCTTCACCCCTTTTGGTTCGGCTTCCTGGTCGTATTCGAATCAGAGTCGTTTAAAATCTCAAGGTCATTTGGGGGCTTCCTGTTCAAACATAGGTCATATTCGAACCAAAGAGAACATAGTTGTCGGTACCCTCTTGATCGGCATAATGCCAAACCCACTAGAGGGTTTCTTGATCGTATTCAAATCATAGCTTAACCCCTTTTCGGGTCCGACTTTGATCGTATTCGAATCAGAGTCGTTAAAAAAGGCTCAAGGTCATTTGGGGGCTTCCTGTTCAAACATAGGTCATATTCGAACCAAAGAGAACATAGCTGTTGGTACCCTCTTGATCGGCGCAAAGCGAAACCCACTAGGGGGCTTGATCGTATTCGAATCATAGCTTAACCCCTTTTGGTCCGGTTTACTGGTCGTATTCGAATCAGAAGCCTCACTTTTCCTTTCTGTTTGACTTCAGTTTTTGAACAATCTTTTGGATTTGTCTTAAGACTTTTTGTTCATATCTGAGGCATCTATATGTGTGGTTTCTATTTAACCCGGCTTAAATTTGGACAGTAAGTCGCCAGCATATGACAATCATCAAACATTTGGAAGTCTTGACTTCTAAATATTGGGTGATCACCCTTACTGCACAGGTCACATAAACCGGTAGTGACAATTCAGTATGAGAGTGGTTATATGTGAGATATTATGACCCGCACTGCGGTAAACCGCCAAGGATTCTTGTGATCTATTTCGGTGTGCAAGATATTTTAAGGACTCTCTTTTGCACAAGGAACATAGATAATAAGTATAACAAGGGTGAACATAAAGGAGGTGGCTTAACAATGTTGAGCACCAAAAACATGCACGATGGCACGACAGATTAAAGTCATTTCTACCCTATTACATGACTCCCTGAGTCCAAATGATTGAACTGTTTTTCAGAAGGCTGCTAATATGAGCCGCCTGGTGGATTAATTATCTTGTTGTCCTGATGCTTCCGGGTCAACCCTCTCCGTGTTTTTGTCCTGTCCGTTGTCCTAGAAAGTTGATGATGACCAGTCAATCCCATTCAAAGCTTCAAATTCAGCTTCATCATCAATTAACCTGGTCGGGTCCACTTCTGCGGCAAAGGTGTGCTTACGGATTGGAGGGATCAGGCTTGTCACTTTGTAAGTCGGGGTTGGCTGCCTCTGATTTACTGCGTTGTAAGCCGGATGATACTTGGTTAGGTCTGTCTCATTGGCAATCATGTTGACCACGGGATGTATCTCCTTCACGCAAGCAGCAAAGTCCATCTGTTCAAATGGAGTGCCATCCTCCTTAAGGCTGGGGTACCCAATGGCGATGTCGGCCGGGTCTAATTCCGGCTCTCATGCTTTGGCCCGACTTAAGGCAGATACGGCTCCGGCTCTCGCAGATGACCGATTTAATTCATTGAACCGCTGGGGAAGCACAAAGAGCTGCTTCAGCACATCAACCAGGAGTGTGGGGGCCTCAGTTGATAGGGCAACTGTGACTAAGGCACGCTGAGCTCCAGTGTAAAGTTGTTCCACGAGCGTGTAAACCGCCTTCAGCTTCACTACCATGTCCTGGTTGAGGTTGGTGCTCCTGGGGCCTGCATAGCAATAACAGGTGAGTTAACAACAATTCATGATCACCAGAAAGATTCAATAATTGACACTTGTAGGGCAGCTTACCAAAGATTGTTGAGACCATCTGAGATACATGGCATTTTAAGCCGGACAATTTAGTGGTCACCTCTTCAAGAACCGCCTCTACTTTCTCAGCTCGATGGGTTAAGACAATCTTTTCCTCAGCCCATGCCTTTTTCTCAACTTCAAACTCGACCCTCCATTTTTCTTGCTCAGACATGCTGATTTCAAATTTAGAGTTTGCTCTTTGAGTCTCCGTCTCTTGCAGCTCCAAGCGGTTCTTCACTTCAGACAGCTCTGATTGAAGTTGAGCAGTGGTGGTCTGTACATGTACCGGGTCAAAATCATAAACATTAGTATGCAATATTAAGTCCCAAGGCTTTTTCAAGAAACAACACTTGACACTTGGGGGCTAATGTCTACCAAAAGATCTATCTAAGTGGCGGCTTAAGAGAGTAAGTCCCAAGCACTTTGCAAGCAATGAGTACTTGGCACTTGGGGGCTAATGCATGTTGCTGTTCAAAATCAGGCAAGTATCATCTTTTACACATGGATATAAAGGACCGGCTCATTCATGCTGATTAAACCGGCCCTTGGGGACTAACGGATTAAGCCGGAAGTTTAAAACATTATACTACAAATTATTACTTATGCTAATGGTTCATCTAAGTGTACAGCAGATTCATCATAAGCAGTAGACTTGGGGGCTGGCATGATAGGCATAATTCAATCAAGGAAGAGTTCATACCTCAAATTTCTGGTGCATATGCTTCACCATGTCTATTTCAAGCTCATGACTATTGTGCACTTGATTAAGATAACCAGAAAAAACTTCGCCGACACTCAATTGGGAGTAGTCAGCAACATCGAATCAGACTTTGTGTCGTTCAATGAGTTCTTCCTTGGCAGTATGCTTAGCTGGTACAGTGGGCTATCCCGGTTCTTCAAAGCCCATAGTAGTAATTACCACATCATCATCACGAGTTTCAGTTGTCTTTGTCGGACTAGGGACTTCAGTATTTATAGATTCATGAATGACTCGCTCCGCAGGGGGATCAGAGGTTGCCAGCGGCGGTTCAACAATCGGTTTATAAGATGGAGGGATGGAAATTTTAGGCACTGGAATCTATTGTTCCGGCTCAGGGATCTTAGGATCCTTAGCTGGTTTATTCTTCTTTACCCTCTTGTTGGGCTTTGCTTTTCCACTGCAAAAATCAAAGAAGGGTCAGTACAAGTATAAAGGATGGTAATGAATACATGATAAATAAATCATCATTACCCTGGAGCGGTCTTGAAAGCCGGCATATTCGACTGGATAGAATCGCCGGTAGAACATAAAGTTTCCTGATAATTTGAACCAAAACAGTTGAGCGGTTGACGAGTAAGACCCGCCAAAGGATAAAAGGGGTTTAAATTGGAGTTTACCTCATTCCGGCGTTTCCTTGGTGTATTCGGTAGGCCGGAGGAGAGTTTCGCATCCTTGCTGGTCAGGGTCTGCCTCCGGCTCTCATGAATCCGTCGCTTCAAAAGAAAGTGAGGATCCTGGTAAGCTAAGGGATGTGAAAATCTTACTTTCCGGGTTACTCTTCGAATTTTTTGTCTTGGCAAAGGCTCGGAGTCAGAGGAAATAATAGTTACCTCTTCATTCACTCCCTGACTCGTTCCCGTGTCACCTTGATGATAATCAATGTTAATAAGGTGGTTAAAAAATGAGCCAAGATAGTCAAGGGCTACCTCCGACTCAGAGGAATCCTCCAGTGGAAGCAAATCGGAAGCACTGGGCTTCTTTCCTCTTTTCTGGATGGCGGCTTTCCTGGTGGCTTTCTTGGCCTTTCTAGCCTTCTTTGCAGCCTCATGATCATATTTTTTCTTCCAAAACTTATCATCAGCCTGTGAAAATTAGCAAAGGTTTGAGTTATGGCAAAACATCATAGGTAAAGGTAAAATGACTAGGTCTGGCATCTTACTGCTGGAGCGGGATTAGCTTTGCAGAAAGGGCTCAGTCCCACCTTGCTATTGTCTACTAGGCTTTCATTCAAGAGCGATTTTGTCATATCATTGATAAGATTGTCAGGTAAATCGTCAGGGCTCCGGCGCAGTGGATCATTCTTTTCGCCCATGTAAGTACACATTAAGCTGGGACGGCGGCTCAATGGGATGACCCGCCAAGCAACCCAAACCTGGACCAAGTCAATACCATTTATGTCGTTCCCCAAAAGAGGCTTGACTTTAGCCATGGTAGGGGCGAGCTTCTGGCGTTCAGCAGCTGACAACTTGTCTGGAAGAGGATGATTTGCCTCAAGGCGTAGGGCGCGGAAGCCGGGCAGAGGGTTCTCATCAGCCGGAGAAGTATCTTGGCAGTAGAACCATGTCTGGTTCCAATCCTTGGGGTGACTCGGCGGTTGCAACTAAGGAAAGATGGCGTCTCTCCGTCGTTGGATTGAGACCCCGCCGAGCTCCAAACTCGGTCCGTTGGAGTATTCATTCTGGCGGTTCAAATAATATAATTCCCTGAAAAGTTTCAAGTTGGGTTCTTCTCCAAGGTACACTTCAAAGAACACTTGAAAGTTGCAGATATTAGGCACGAAATTGGGTCCGATGTCTTGAGGACGGAGGTCGAAAAAGTGCAAAAAGTCTCTGAAGAACTTAGAGCCGGGCGGCGAAAAGCCCCGGTTCATCTGATCAGTGAAGACAATAACTTCCCCTTCTTTGGGCTGCAGTTTTTCCTCTGTCGAGTTAGAAGGACGATAAAACATGCAATCCTTATTGGGCAGATACCCGGTTTTCACAAAGTCGTCAAGAGTACTATCCGTGACGATGGATTTAACCCAATTACAAGAAGTTGTTGTCTTGGGCGGCATTTTGATGAAGGAAGCCTAACAAAGAATGAGTTTACCGGTTCAAATTAAAGCCGGAGCAAAAACATTACAGCACATATTCAGAATGGCGGCTTATAAAGGGGCCTAATGATATATGGCTAATTACGTCAGGTTATTCAAACCGCCATGAGCAGTCAGGTTTTTTATGACGCCATGAGTAGTTGATGTTATCTATTAAGCATTGCAATTTAAGCTAGTGGTATGAGCCTCCATGGCTAGGTGGATCTATCAAAATGCAGATTTCTGGCTAAGTGCTACATAAACAAGTTTCACATATTGCAGTTGTTATTTTGGATCAGCGGCAGTTCAGAAACAGAAAAATAAATCAAGACCTAAAAACTAGTACATATGAGTTCATATGCTCTAAGGGGATCTTTTCTTCAAAGAAAGGGGCTTGCTGGTATTGGAAGTAAAGTCAAGAACAACTACCGCATCCGTTTTGTGTCGTTTTTGGATCAAAAAGGCTCACGGTGCAAGCATTAAAGAAGAACTACGATGAACTATGAAGAACACAAGCGAACTCCGAAACCCTAATGCGGATCTAAGGTATGGGAAAACAAGTACTTACAGATGCAGGTTGACTGCGGAGGATCACCGTCGTGCTCTGGTTCGATTTAGGGTGATGTACTGGCCTAGGACGAAGACGACGGTGCGCTCTGCAGCGGCAAAGGTCGCGAGAGGAAGAGGACGATGGAAAAGGGGAGAATAAGAAGAAGACTGGTCGTGCCTATTTATAAGGAAGGACTCATAAGTGCGCACAAAAATCAAGGAGACCAAGACATAGTTATCCAGCTGTTCAGGCGCCTTGATTCTCGGAACAGATATTAAGATAAGGACCTGATGAGATATGTTGGACAAAGTGTGAATTAATGGTAGGTGACATCATGGCGGATTATCACAGATCCATAAGATGACGTCATGGCGGGTTATAAGCTCTCGCACAAATGAAGATCAGAAGATTTTTCCTAAGTATTGAAGATTGACATGAACCAGTTCAAATCAATTTGGGGCCTAATGTTGGGGATATAACTATCAGGTGTGACCCGCCAAGGAGAGGCTGGGTCATACCTATGGCGACTCATCATGAAGCTCACAAAGATATTTGAAGATGGCGATTCAACTAAGGGCCCATGGCCAAAAGGCGACTTAAGGCCCGTAGAGATAAACCACCATGTATGTATGACTTGCACTATAAAAAAATACACTTCCGTGATGATACGTGTTTGTCACAGTAGGTCGCGTTTTTTGTCATGCATGTACATCCATGACAAATTTATGACAAAATCAAGATAGTCATACCTGTGTTGTCGTAGAAGTGTTCCATGACATTACCAAAATTATCATCACGGAAGTGTCCACTTCCATGACGATAAATCGCGCATCACAGAAGTGCTTTCGTCAAGGGTGACCGACACGTGGCATCCACCGTAACGGAACACCGTTAAGCTATCGGGTCGGGTTTTGGATCCGATAACCCGTTAACAGCCCCGACCAATGGGGATTTCCACGTGTAAAATCATCATTGGCTGGAGGAGACACGTGTCAGGTCCGCGCTGGCACAGGTGTCACTTATCCAATGGGTGAGACGCGCCTATGATATGTTGACACGTGGACCGGCCCATCAAGTTTAAATGGGCCGGCCCAACTAAAGGCCCACAAGATTTTACGGACCATAATGGGACGGCCCAGCTAAAGGCCCACGAGATTTTGCGGGCCATAATGGGCTGGCCCAGCTAATGGCCCACAAGATTTCGCGGGCCATAATGGGCCGGCCCAGGTAAAGGCCCACAAGATTTTTGTTTGCCATAATGGGCCGGCCCAGGTAAAGGCCCTTAAGATTCTTGCGCATCATAATGGGCCAGCCCGGCTAAAGGCCCATGAGATTTCGCCGACATTAACGGGCCGGCCCAGCTGTAGGCCCACAAGAATTTGAGGGCCCTAGTAGGCCGGCCCATTAACTGGCTGCCATGTTTTGGGCCAAATGTCGGCCCATATTTGATTCGGTCCATTAATGGCCTGCCACGTTCCGGGCCTAATAGTGGCCCATATGAGATTCGGCCCGTTAAAAGCCGACCACGTTTTGGGCCAAATTACGGCCCAAATCAGGTACGGCCCTTTATGCGGCTATGGGCTCAATTATGGCCCATATTAGATTCGGCCCGTTAACTAGACACTATGCTTTTGGGCCCACTTGCTAAAGGCCCACTTAGTAATTCGGCCTGACATTAGTTTTGGCCTCTTAAGGACCCGTTTAACATTTCGACCCTATATTAATTTCGGCCTGTTAAATGCCCGTCATATAGTTGGGCCTAACTACGGCCCAGTTTGCATCCGGCCTGCTCGCAACCGATATCTGATTGGGCCAAACAAGGACCGAGACAATTTTGGCCTGTTAAAAGCCCGTGATTTGATTCGCACAATCATGGGCCGGGGTTCTTTTCGGGCTGCTGCCGGCCCGTTAGCTGTTCGGCACGTTTCAGGCCCAACCTACATCGTGATTGCACGACGGCCAGATTATGTACTGTAATTTTACGGTTTGGCCGGTTTACTGCGAAGATAGTAAAATAACTACAGCGTCGTGAATAAGAAAAAACCTGGACTATACAATAAAGAAATTAGAGCATATTACATCCACTGGGCATCAAAGTTCACCACTATGATAATAAAGCACAAGCAGACAGCAGATTACATACACTGGGCATCAAAGATCGCCACCAGTGCAAATAAACACGCTGACAAAATAATATACAAAACCGACAGCACTTCAATAGAGGTCAAGAAAGGTTAGCCCTGCTGGGGAGCTGCAGCGCAAGCAGCTGAGCAAGATGATGAGACTGCGCTTGTTCAACACTTAAATCTTCCTCACTTTGAAAGATAAACAAGCAGACAAATGACAGGTTTTGCACATAAAAGTATCAGTGCTGACATTTCATCACATTTCTTACTGACGAATCAAGTGACACAGTTTAAAATTGCATTAACACAATATGGTATTGTTCAGGTCAAGACATGGCAGGAAATGACATTGTGAAGGAGTTGGCAGCTTCACGACACCACTAGATTATAGATCAAGAACTCATAAGTATCAATGGTTAGTGTGTTGTCAATTTATCCCATTTCAGATTGGCAAATAAAGAGACGGTTTAAATAATACCCCCTCCGTCCGGAATTACTTGTCATCAAAATGGATGTGTCTAGAACTAAAATACATCTAGATACATCCATTTCAATGACAAGTATTTTCGGATGGAGGGAGTAGTAGAATGATATGACATTGTTCATAGTTAAGACATTGCAGAATATGACATTATGCTGTAGTGGGTAGGTTCACCACACCATTGGATTACGGATGAAGAACAGAAGCATACATGCAGTGCAAAAGAAGATCACTTGCTCTTTATACTTTAATTTACATGGTATGAATAAAGAACTTGGTTGTACAAATGAAAACTTAAATTGAGAAAGGACAAACTTTTGTTTATGAACTACTCCCTCCGTTCTAAAATAGATGACCCAACTTTATACTAACTTCAGTACAAAATTGGGTCATCTATTTTGGAACGGAGGGAGTACATGATAAACTTTAAACATGCAATTTGATGCAAACACCAAAAATAAACAGCTGTTGCAGTCATGCCTAACCAAATATATACAACAAAGTTTGAAGGCTTGAGATGGACAAACTTACATTATTGGTGAAGATAGGCTCTATAAAGGCCTTGTCCATGCTGTTGGGGGGGGGGGGCAATTCAAGAAGTTTACCACAGAATCTTCTTCATAAGCATTGCATTTATTCTACATTTTGTTAAGAGTAAACATAGATGTGATAATATACAAAAAAATGGAGAATATTTAAGATAAGATGAAGAGTGATGCTACATAACCAAGTAGCTATAAATGTAAGTGCAGAGATACGGGCAAAAGGTACAGCCAAGAGCAATACACAGCTAAACTTCTTCAGTACCAACCTTATTGTAAGAGTAAATATAGATCTGATGTGTAGAAAATGGAGGGTGTTGGTGTCAAAACCGTCGGATCTCGGGTAGGGGATTCCGAACTGTGCGTCTAGGCGGATGGTAACAGGAGACAAGGGACACGATGTTTTTACCCAGGTTCGGGCCCTCTTGATGGAGGTAAAACCCTACGTCCTGCTTGATTAATATTGATGATGTGGGTTACAAGAGTAGATCTACCACGAGATCAAGGAGGCTAAACCCTAGAAGCTAGCCTATGGTATGATTGTTGTTTGTCCTATGGACTAAAGCCATCCGGTTTATATAGACACCGGAGAGGGCTAGGGTTACACAGAGTCGGTTACAATGGTAGGAGATCTACATATCCGTATCGCCAAGCTTGCCTTCCAGGCCAAGGAAAGTCCCATCCAGACACGGGACGAAGTCTTCAATCTTGTATCTTCATAGTCTTGGAGTCCGGCCGATGATGGTAGTTCGGCTATCCGGACACCCCCTAGTCCGGGACTCCCTCAGTAACCCCTGAACCATGCTTCAATGACGACGAGTCCGGCGCGCATGTTGTCTTCGGCATTGCAAGGCGGGTTCCTCCTCCGAATAATTTATAGAAGATTGTGAACACCAGGATAGTGTCCGGCTCTGCAAAATAAATTCCACATACAACCGTAGAGAGACTAATATTACACAAGTTCAATCTGCTGACGTATTTTGTGGCGTAACGTCACACCACTACCAAGCCTTCAAATTGTTTTTATTGTTCCATCTCAGCGCGTTTAGCGAGGCGGTTTCCTTGGCACGTCTTGTCGAAGCAGAGATCGTGTTCCCCTTATTCCGGGATTCCCATCAATACGGACGTGGGTAACCCAACCGCGCCATTGATTGCGGCACTTGGGAGATAAGCGAGTTTTATCAGGCCCGTGGGGACGCATGTTTTCGTCCGCCCATATAAGGGGATAAAGATCTAACCTTTTTACCTGCGCCTTCTTCCTCCTTGGTTTATCCATCTCTGTGAACTCGAGCTCTAGCGCCCAAGCCCGCACATCTCACCTCAACCTTCTCCAAATATGTCCGGAGCGGGAGGCAAGTGGATGGCCTCCTCCGTCACGGAGGGGCATATCCAGAAGCTGCGCAGCGCCGGATACTTGTCCAGTGACATCGCGCATCGGCTCCCCGACGAGGGAGAGCTCATCCCCACCCCTAGGCCCCATGAGAGGGTAGTATTCCTTCCCCATTTCCTCCGTGGACTGGGCTTCCCACTTCATCCCTTTGTCCGGGGGCTCATGTTCTACTACGACCTAGATTTCCATGATCTGGCCCCGAATTTTATTCTCAACATCTCGGCGTTTATCGTCGTGTGCGAGGCCTTCCTCTGCATCTAGCCCCACTTCGGCTTGTGGCTCAAGACCTTCAGTGTCAAGCCGAAGGTTGTGAAGGGCAGCCAAGCGGAGTGCGGAGGTGCCATGGTGGGCAGGATGTCCCACGTTACGTGGCTGGAGGGTACTTTCGTGGAAACCATTAAGGGGTGGCAATTGGGGTGGTTCTACATCACCGAGCCGCGTGATCCCGAATGGGCAGCGGCCCCCGAATTCAGATCCGGCATCCCCACACGGCTCACCTCCTGGAAAGAGAGCGGCCGGATTTGGGGCGATCCGGAAGAGCTGACCGGACTCCAAGCCTGCGTCCAAAAGCTGGTGGACAAGAAGCTCAAGCTTGTCAATGCAGTCCAGGTCATGCTCGTCTGCCAGATTCTCCCATGCCAACGATGGGGCTTCAATATGTGGGAGTTCGATCCAGCGCAGCACCAGACTTTGAATGGGCTCTTCGACACTACGTATGAAGATGTCTGGAAGGTGCTGTTCAAGGGCGCCGAGGCTCCCGCATCCGCTACCAAAGATCGCGGATTCAGCTCGCAGCGTCCAGCTGACGAGGTAAGTGATATTGTCCTTTACGGGACGCTTGTTATTCATAGTTTGACTCTATGCGGGATCTAAACTCCCTTTCCTTTGAAAGGACTGGCTGAAGAAGGCCGCACGGGCTATCTGTCCGGCCCCATTGCCAGAGGACCCAGCTGACGCCCGCCTAACAGGGCTGCTGGCTCCAGCACCCCACGTGGTGCCGGAGAAGAAGGCCAAGAAGAAGGCCACGGGGACTCGGAAGAGTTCCCGTTTTCAGGTGCTATCGTACGATGAATCCGAGGCCGACTCCTCCCACCAAGGCGAGGAGGAGAAGAAGAAAGCCTCTCCCCCAGCGGGGGGAGGGAAGAAAAGGAAGGCCTCCCCAATAAGGGAGCCCGAAGGGTCCAAGAGGGGAAAAACTCTTTCCCCGGACTGTGCCGCCAACGCCAGTGATGACGACGAGGACTGGCCTCCAAGGGCCAAGCCTCTGGCGAGATCGTAAGTATCCGGACTCCTGAATAACTTCAAGGTTTTCGTTTTCTGCCACATTATGTCTTTCTAATGCCGCATACAACCCTGCAGTCCGCCTAAGGATGATCTCCCCACTTCGTCGAGCGGGTCCTTAGGGGCGTCGGATATGGATTCTCTTCCAACTGCCTCCACCCCCCGTGATGCGAACGATGCCGAGGTGGGATCCAAGGAAGGGACCCACCAGGAGGAGAGGGCCCCGGAGGTGTCGCAGGACAACCTCCCGGACTTTGCACGGGACTCAGCCCCGGAACCCATAGTGGCTCCGAAGTCCGGCGGGCGACCCCTTTGTAAGAAGGGCAAGACCGCGACGCCGGCTGCCTCCGTCCAACCGGAGGTGCCGGATAATTTGCTAGAGGCGCTCAATAGCGCCTCTATTGAAGAGGAACACCGCACTGTTATGAGTGTGGTGATTCAGAAAGTTCAGCTCGCCAAGAACGGGCTGATCAAAGCCTGCAGCAGCCTTCTAACAGGCTTTGAGGTAAGAATTTCCATATATGTAAAATGGTACCGCATAGACAGTAGCCCCTGATGCTCGGTACGGTGTTCGGAAAGAAAAGCCGGACTGAGGATCTTTAGAAAGATAAACGCAGGAGTCATGAAAATATGTCAATATGGGATTGCAGGCTGTGCTGCTGACCTCTGCCGCACTGACTGCGAAGGCCAAAACTTTGAAGGAAAACCTCGAGCGGTCTGAGAACGAGCTCGGCCATGCCAAGAAGCAGCTCAAGGAAAAAGAAGGTGAGTAATACCTTAGGAAAATTGTACCTTACAGAAAATCATTTGGTTGCAAGAAAAATGACAAGGATAACTGGGGTATTGCAGGGGCCACGAACGAGGTGGCGACCCTGAAAGAGGCGGTGGCCGCGGCCGAACGCAATGCGGCTGCGGAGCGCACCGAGCGAGAGAAACAGGAGGCGCGGGTGGCGGAGGTACAGCAAGAGCTCTAGAATCTCGTGAAGAAACATGAGAGCCTGGAGCGTGACTCGAAGACTCGAGAGTCTGAGCTTGCAACGGCTCTTGAGAGTGCCAAAGCCGCTAAGGCCGAAGCCTACAAGGCCCTCCAGGAGATAGAGGCGGTGAAGAAAATAGCAGCGGGTAAGGCATTTTTCATGCAAAGTAAGCATGTGAGTGTTAATTACCTGTTGCTTACCCGAATTCGGAGCTCTCCAGGAGCGTTCCCAGATCTTCCCCGCAGCGTGTACGATGCTGCCGCATTCTACCAGGCAGAGGAGGGGAGCTCAACGGAGAAGGTCTTCTGGTCTCAGTATGCTGAGGCCGGACATCCGGTGCCCCTTAGCGACCAGCTGAAGCAGCTGGTCGAGCTCCACAAGGCGGCCGAACAGGCCATGAAGGGCCTCATAGTTCGGCTGTGGCCTAAGGAGGCTATGCCTGGGAGCTACTTGGGCCTGGTGCGGCGGCTGGTGGACGCGTGCCCGTGGGTTGAAGTTATCAAGCACTCCGCCTGTATCGAGGGTGCGCGTTGGGCCCTTGCCCGCACAAAGGTGCACTGGGGAAAGATGGATGCCCAGAAGCTTGTGACGGACCCCCCACCAGAGGGCAAGGAGCATCGCACGCCCGAGATGTATTATAGGAGTGTGCTAAAGGGCGCCCGCACTATTGCGGGTGAGTGGTCCAAAGAAGTAATATTTGAGTAGACTCGCATTTTGTTATCCTGTGCGCTGAAAACTTGGTTCATATGCGCTAAGCAACGCTTGTTAATTTAAAATATTACCTTCTGTGCGGTTGTTTATCAAATCTGAGAGATGGCAAGTCGTCGGCTTCAGCCCCCATGCCACGAGTGCTGGGGTGTTCGGGATAAACTCGAGCGCTCTTGTTCCCATTTTTGGGTCCATCAAGGGAGGTGCTCAACACAATGAACAAGGCAACCGGACTTATAATGCTTGAACACTCTCACTTAGCCATAGAATTCTATAATTTTAAATTTCGGCGAAGCCCCTAGTTTTCGGAAGGCCGAATTTGGGGCGCTATCCACGCCTTGACCGGACAGAATCCGGCTCCTCTCTCGAAGCGGCATAAGTCTTTAGGGACTCGCAAAGAACCTCTCAAACAGCGACCAGCTCTTGCCTCATCATGACGGTCAGTTTTAGCTTTCTCCACTGAGGCGTTAACCCAACTCAACTGGGGCGCAATCGCAGTGGTTCTCCCAGTGCTACCTTAGCCGATAAAATGGAACGTAAGGTACCAAAACATGGGAGCCGGGAAAACCCAACTATTGACCCAAGAACATGATTCGGAGCCGATGCATATAATGCTATAAGTTCGGGGTGCCGCACTTGTGAAAGTGTTTGAACTTATCACACCATAACGCGGGAAACATAAGCCCCTGGTGTATTTAGCCGTACCAAAACGTACGGATGCAACATGTCATAGATGAACATATGTGTAAGAAAGAAATGCAATTAGAAGCAAAATGTGTTGCATTGCTTTATTCAATAAAAACTGTTGTAAGTGCAGGACGATACAAGTGGTGCGGTAAGCAAGGGATGGGACTGTTTAACATGTCCCCCTCCAGGGGTAGGCTACGGAATAATGCATAAAACAGATTTAATGCTCAAGATGGAGACCACCTGGATTTTCGTTGTAGCCTTTCTCCTTCCCTGGCTGTTGTATCGTGGGTTCGGCATGTCTGCTGCCGGACAGGGCCTCTGACGAACGGAGTCCTGTAGGTAAAAAATAAAAGGAAAAGAAAAAGAAACGACACACTTAAGAGCCCCTGGTGCGGTTGAGCCGCAGTCTGGGCTTATCGTGGTCGAGCCCCTTGCCCCATGCCCATGGTATCTTCAGAGCGTAATGGAGTACGCGAAGGGTCTGTCTTAATGTTTTACAGGGGCTGGGGTTGGGGCCGCACTGCTACGCGTGCTCGGAACGTGCCAGGTGGTCGTGTTGTAGGTTACTCCAGGCACGCTTAGCTGTGTCCGGTCGCTTAGCAGCCGGACTCGAGAATTGCCTTAAAAGGCTGCTTTGTACTTCTGCCGTGAGAGCCGCTGTATGTTCCTCCATTCGGAGGGAGCGTTTAGTGTTTCCGTTGACCGTGATGACTCCTCTAGGGCCTGGCATCTTGAGCTTGAGGTATGCGTAGTGCGGCACCGCGTTGAACTTTGCGAACGCGGTACGTCCGAGCAAGGCATGATAGCCGCTGCGGAACGGGACTATGTCGAAGATTAACTCCTCGCTTCGGAAGTTATCCGGGGATCCGAAGACCACTTCCAGTGTAACTGAGCCTGTACAATTGGCTTGTACACCTGGTATGACGCCTTTAAAGGTCGTCTTGGTAGGTTTAATCCTAGAGGGGTCTATGCCCATTTTGCGCACCGTGTCCTGATAAAGCAGGTTTAGACTGCTGCCGCCGTCCATCAGGACTCTGGTGAGATGAAATCCATCGACGATTGGGTCTAGAACCAATGCGGCGAACCCACCATGGCGAATGCTGGTGGGGTGGTCCCTTCGGTCAAAGGTGATCGGGCAAGAGGACCATGGATTGAACTTCGGGGCAACTGGCTCCATCGCGTATACCTCCCTGAGTGCACGCTTCCGCTCCCTTTTGGGTATGTGCGTGGCATATATCATGTTCACCGACCGCACCTGTGGGGGGAAACCCTTTTGTCCTTTATTGTTCTGCGGTCGGGTCTCTTCCTCGTCGTCGCTATGTAGCCCCTTGTCGCTGTTTTCGGCAATTAACTTGCCTGCCTGCTTGAACACCCAACAGTCCCTATTAGTGTGGTTAGCTGGTTTTTCAGGGGTGCCATGTATCTGGCACAAGCGGTCGAGAATTCGGTCCAAATTGGACGGACTCTGAGTTGTTCTTTTGAATGGCTTTTTCCGTTGACCAGGTTTAGAGCCTCTGAATCCGGCATTAACGGTCGTATCCTCACTGTTATCGTCGTTAATGCGGCGTTTGTTTTTGTTGCGACGCGACCTTCCACTATGGTCCTTGATATCCGGACCGCCAGAATTTTTGTTGAGGTTGTTGCTGCGCGCTAGCCAGCTGTCCTCACCCGCACAGAAGCGGGTCATGAGTGATGTAAGGGCTGCCATGGATTTCGGCTTTTCCTGTCCCAGGTGCTGGGCAAGCCACTCGTCGCGGATGTTATGTTTGAAGGCCGCGAGGGCCTCGGCATCCGGACAGTCGATGATTTGGTTTTTCTTGGTTAAGAACCGTGTCCAGAGTTGTCTGGCCGATTCATCTGGCTGCTGAATTATGTGGCTTAGGTCATCTGCATCTGGTGGTCGCATGTACGTGCCTTGGAAGTTATCGAGGAATGCGGCTTCTAGGTCCTCCCAACTCCCGATTGACTCTGCTGGCAAGCTGTTAAGCCAGTGCCGGGCTGGTCCTTTAAGTTTGAGTGGGAGATATTTGATGGCGTGGAGATCGTCTCTGCGGGCCATGTGGATGTGGAGGAGATAGTCCTCGATCCAGACCGTGGGATCTGTTGTGCCATCATAAGATTCAATATTGACGGGTTTAAACCCTTCTGGGATTTGATGATCCATTACCTCATCTGTGAAGCACAGTGGGTGTGCGGCGCCTCTGTACTGGGCGATATCGCGACGGAGCTCAAAAGAGCTTTGTCTGTTGTGTTCGGCCCGGCCGGACTTACTGTGTCCGGGGTGACGGTGATCGTCACGTATCGTGGGGCGCCCACGTGATCCATAGATCGATCTTGATTGTCTTGCCTTATCCTCCAATATGTCTCGCAGGTCCGGAGTGTTCCCCTGTGGCCTTGTGCTTTTCGAGCGATGCCGGGGTACGGGTCTAGTGAAGGGCCTTGAGGCCTCTCTGTCGCGACCACGGGGTGGTCGATCAGCCGTATTGTCAACTGGTGAAGCGGGATCATATGCCTCCACCTCTAATCGGGGGAGCAGCTTACGTTTGGGGTAGCTTTTGGAGGGGCGTTTGAGTTCATGCTCTTCGGCCGCGAGGACTTCGGTCCATCTATCGGCTAGCAGATCTTGATCAGCTCTAAGCTGATGCTGCTTTTTCTTGAGGCTGTTTGCCGTGGCCATAAGCCTGTGTTTGAGACGCTCTTGTTCGACGGGATCCTCAGGTACGACGAATTCGTCGTCGTCGAGGCTGCCTCGTCTCCGGAGGGAGGCATATAGTCCTCTACCTCTTCTTCGGCCGCTCTCTCATGAGGGCTGGCGCCCCCTCCTCCTGTGCTGGATCTTGCTGGAGTGGGTTGCCTTTGGCGCTTTCCGGTGTATTATTGTCTCCGGTGCCGGAATCCTCATTCTTGCTATGGCGGGATTTAGAGCGGCGCCGCTGACGCCGGCGCTTGGGCTGTTTCTTGGAGGGGTCATCCTCCGTTATTCCTTCGCCGTTTACATCCTTTGGGATATCCACCATGTATATGTCGTATGAAGAGGTGGCTTTCCAGTGCCCGGTGGGCGCTGGTTCTTGGTCGTCTCCGGCATCGTCGTCCATACCGTCGATGTCCTCAGAGTCGTAATCTAGCACGTCGGTTAGGTCGTCGACAGTGGCTACCAAGTGGGTGGTGGGTGGGCTCTGAATTTCTTCGTCATCCGCATCCCAACCGTCCTGGCCGCAGTCCGGCCAGGCCTCTCCTGATAACGAGAGGTACTTTAGCGAACTCAAGATGTTGCCAAAAGGTGAGTATTGAAAGATGTCCGCCGCGGTGAACTCCATGATCGGCGCCCAACCGGATTCGACTGGAGGGGGCGCGGGAGGCCCGGAGTCCGGCAAGGAGTCCGGCACCTCGGAGTCACGAGCTTCGTGGGGGACAAGATCGGTGTTCGGCTCTATCGCCGTAGAGGTTGCAGCCCCCGAGGTGGTGTCTAGCCATCCATCCTTGCTCTGTGCAGCCGGCTCCGAGTCGAAGATCGGAGCGGGTTCGATTGCGGCCTCCAGGGTACTGTCCGGCTGCAGAGCTAAATCATGCCCATCGTGACAGTACGGCACGCTCGGCTGTGGCTCGAATCCGTCGAGGATCAAGTCCTCGCGGATGTTAGCCGTGAAGTTCAAACTTCCAAATCTGACCTGACGGCCAGGGGCGTAGCCTTCGGTCTGCTCCAGCTGGCCAAGCGAATTGGCCCGCAGTGCGAAGCCGCCGAATATGAAGATCTGTCCGGGGAGGAATGTCTCACCCTGGACTGTGTCGTTGATGATGATCGAAGAAGCCATCGAGCCTATCGGTGACGACACAGAGGAACTCTCAATGAAAAGCACCAATGTCGATGTCAAAACCAGCGGATCTCGGGTAGGGGGTCCCGAACTGTGCGTCTAGGCGGATGGTAACAGGAGACGAGGGACACGATGTTTTTACCCAGGTTCGGGCCCTCTTGATGGAGGTAAAACCCTATGTCCTGCTTGATTAATATTAATGATGTGGGTTACAAGAGTAGATCTACCACGAGATCAAGGAGGCTAAACCCTAGAAGCTAGCCTATGGTATGATTGTTGTTCGTCCTATGGACTAAAGCCATCCGGTTTATATAGACACCGGAGAGGGCTAGGGTTACACAGAGTCGGTTACAATGGTAGGAGATCTACATATCCGTATCGCCAAGCTTTCCTTCCACGCCAAGGAAAGTCCCATCCGGACACGGGACGAAGTCTTCAATCTTGTATCTTCATAGTCTTGGAGTCCGGCCAATGATGGTAGTTCGGCTATCCGGACACCCCCTAGTCCGGGACTCCCTCAGAGGGCAAAGGAAAATAAGCTGCAGAGTGATGGTACATGAACAACTACCTGTCATTATAAGTACACTGATAAAGGACAACATGTACTTACAAGAACAATGCAGAGCTAATAAAAACATTGGCATTGGATACTGAAGAATTTGGAGCGAATAATTGATAAGCAAGCTATCATGCATACTGCTGTCACATAATGAACCAGGTATGTATGCAAGTACAGTGATACAGGACAATAGGTACTAACAACAGCAAAAAAGTGGGCAGCATATTTGCGATATCCTGTCGTTCTTTTCAAACCGGAATTCTTCTTCGAGCAGATTTCCTGCAAACAAGATCCGTAAGGCACATGCGGAAAAGAGGAAGTTCAAATTGTCATGTGATTTCATAGGCAGTACCTCATCCTGGGAACGAGACCAGTGCATAACAATGTTTTTCCATTCAATGTCTTCTAAATTTAGCACAGGAGACTTCACCGGAAATTCGTTTATAGATTTGCCACCAAAGTGTGATTTCCTCATGTAACACCGATACTGCTGCAATGCTTCCTTGAAAAGCACAAGCAAGCTTTCCTCGTCATGTCTATCCAGATTGACCCTCGCCTAGTTACAACAGTGTAATGTAAATCATTGATATGTTCAATCAGCAGAAAACAGGAAAATACTAACCATGAATAATAGCACTTACACGTAAGTTGGACAGGAAGATGTGAAAATGGTGTTTGTCTTCACAATAATCTTCCCATGATGGGAATATATGCACGTAGTCCCTAACAACATTGAAAACATTGTCTTTTAAACTGGGAATAAATGGAATGGGGTTTGCAGGAATTGGTCATCTCTGTAGTTGGGATTGGTCTTCGGCCGGTGGACTTGCTGTACTTTTTGCTGGAGTGGGATTTTTCTGTGGTACAGCTGGTGCTATGGCAAATGGAATTGGTATACCTTTTGCTGGAGTGCAGGTCCTGTGTGGTGGGGCTACTGGTGTGGACAGTGAAGTATGGGTACAGTCTGCTGGAGTCGGTCCTACGTTTTGTGTCACAGCTCTATCGAACATGGTAAAAAAGAGCAAGCAGATTTTGGATAATAAAATGTTGGTTGCGCAGTACCCACACATGATGAACTAGAGCACATTAAGAACGCAACTCCCAGCTGTCTCTCGACCATTTCAAGCGGTTGGATGAAGATCCTACATCTCCTAACCCTTCTTCTCCCTCGTCTGTGATTCTTCCCATACAGAACACCACACGGGCCGCCGGCCGGACCACCGGCCCCCACCGCATGTGTTCCTCCGCCACCCTCACCCCCCACCCGTGTCAAGTTTTCTTTGTTCGGCGAGGCCCCACAACCACCCGAGCCCCTTGGATCGCACCGGCGAACTCCGGCGAGCTCTGAAAAATCGACTGACCCAATTTTGAAATTTAGTCTACTGTGATTTAACTAGTGTGGAATATAAAAGGGGAAAACCATAAGCATTGGGAGTATAGTGTTGAGCGTGCCATGGAGGATCTGGAGGTGCAAACCGGACAAAGGCAACTTCGCAACCAAGACAAGAAATCAGAGTAAAGCAGTGGCGATCTATTTTCTTGCTGCGATAAATAAGTTGAGCAGATACGAAAGAGTACCACCTCTGGTGCGGCGCTGTGTACGCATCTGGTGAGAATTTGATGGTGCTGTGGTAGCGATGGTTGTCGGCAGCGTGGAAGCAGATCTAGGAGGGTAGACGGTGGCGGCGGGGTGCGGTGGACGAGACAGTCGTAGGAGCGGCGCCGGCAAGGTGGACGACGGCGGGGATGAAGCGAGAGGACGGGATGCAAGGATCCCGGTCTGAAGGCATGGATGAGAGAGGTCGATCTCTTGTAATGGACGGCGGCGGCGGGGTATCAGCTCCGGCATGGTGGAGGAGGACGGAGGTGGATGGGGTGGCGGACGGCGGCGGACGGGGGAGGGTGGGGTGGAGAGGGTGTTTTGGCGCCCACGGAGTACGAATGGGGAAAATGGAGGTAGAGAGGAAGGGGGGAACCATGTAGTCAGGGCGCGCTTGTCTCAAATGCGAGGAAATTTACAAACTTAGCCCCCGTTTCAAATTTCTACTACGTACATCACAGCAACATTAGTCAGTTGGGGATAGGACGGTAATCTCGCATACACCGAATATTTGCCGATGAGAGTTTGTTTTTGGCGCCCACCGTGTATGAATATGAATCGGGGAGGGAGTCGATTTCGGCCGAGGGCACACTGTGTTTTGGTGCCCACCGTGTATGAATCCGGGTGAGAGGCGGTTACGTCACGTTTGGGTGAAATTACAAACTTACCCCTATCGAAACCTATAGAAATTCAGCAGATAGGCTTTGCGCGGCAGGGATAGGCAGTAGTGATTTCCATCTCGCAGATTTTGGTTTCGGGCGGTTACTGCGACTTTCCCCGCTTCGTTCAAATTTTGCACAGTGCACGTTTACCGTGCCAACTCAATTCGAATCCCGTTTGTATTCTACTATTTTTTTCGGACGGGATCCATTTTCAATTGGAATTACATTCTATATACATCATTTTTTTTACATATATACTATCAAAAGCACAACAAAGAATTCTGGTCCTTTATATGTATAATATGATTTACAAATACAATGATCTCAAAATCTTAAGGTTGAATTCGAAAAAATTTAACCAAATTATGTTCTACTAAAATGTATGGATCAGTAATATCTACATATTAAATAACATAGATGTGCGTGAATTCATATGAGTATGCATGTTTGATAGATCAATTTTGGTTCGAGTATGGATTACATGTATCATCATCTCGAATTCAAATATTTGAATCCCTTTTTTGTTCACTCCTTTGACGCCCATCTCTCTCGCATGCATGCTCCTTCGGGTAGACATCACTCTCTTTTCTCCAACTCACCCGCACGCTCACTTCATGTTTCTCCTATCCTCGCAAACATGGTCTCTCGACGTCTCCCTTGAGAAGTGTCACACTCTCCCTATCATTATACATTACATGGTTTTCATTATCTCTCACGTCTCTACTGTTCTCTGGTATCATTGGGTACCTAAGCTTTCTTTTTCACCGCCACACACACAGTCTCCACTCGTCTTTCACTTTGTCTTTCTCTCTATGAGATTCTCTCACACGCCCTATATGTCTCTAGATATGACTCATACCACTAAAATTACTCTCTCTCTCTCTCTCCTGTAGACACAACATTTGTTGCGGTCTCCTTTTCGTCTCCATCCCAGGCTGACACCGATCAGACAACCCCGACTACTGTCTCCTCTATCTCTCTCTCACAGACACACACACACACACACAACTCTTGCTTCCACCCCCCTTCCCGACTACCGTCTCTCTCACACACACACAAAACTCTCGCTTTCGCACCCCGACTCGTATTTCTCTCACAAGCATTTATCGACTAGCTAGCCTCTAGATAGGTTTATACACCCGCACACTCATGCTTCCACCATCGCATACATGTCTCTCTCTCGCTCCTTGCATCTATGTAGATTTTTCTTCCCTTCTTGAGACACGCCCTCTCGATCATGCACACACACACTATCGCCTAATTTTAAGCTGATACCTATCACACACACACTACTTGTGTCTTTGTCACACATGCACTCCGTCCTCCTCCACTCTCCCTCTCTCTCACACGAACACATGGGCTTTTTGCAACAACTAGCAAGATGCCATGCGTTGCACGGAACATCAAGATGCATTTGTATGAGTAGTTTATCTTGTGGCGGAAAAGGATGAACGAGGGAAGACCTTATTTGCAAATGTGGAGAGGGGTGTGGGTATCTTTTTGCAAAATTGCCATAGTTTCCTTCCTATCCGTAAGATATAGATCGGTCGGCCTATATTGCAGGATGGCAGGCACACGATCATCACCGACAATGCTTTTTATAAGAGTAGGGATAAAAAATAGAGTTGGTGATGATGGTGGGCCTGCCATCCTGTAATGTAGGTCGTCCGATTTATATCTGACGGATAGGAAGGAAAATATGGCATTTTACCCACACTCTTCACCACATTTGCAGATATGGCCTTCCCTCATTCATCCTTTTCTCCCACGAGATTTTGATGTTCCGTGCAACGCATGGGCATCTTGCTAGTAAGAGTAGAAATTAGACATACACCACTTCTCGAATCTTGAAACCAACAACATGCCTCCCTTATCTCATCAACACCGCCAAAGGAATATATTTTGAGTGAAACATAACATATTTTTAGTGATATACGTATTTCAAAACTAGACTTTTTTTTCTATCAAATCGGTGAATATGTATTAATCTACTTTGATCGGGCGGCAACGCATTGGCACATTGCTAGTAGTTATTATAATTTGTTGGACACCAGACAAACGGTGGAGTACATATACGAAGAGAAGAGGCGCACGCACGCAGTCGGCCTCTCGCTGTCTCGCACACATGAGTGTTACGTAAAGGCGACGTTAACAAATAAACCCTAAAACCCTAGGTGCATGATTGCTGCATTCGCGGGTACCGGGTACGTGGTGGAGCACCTTTGTAGGAGTTGATGGTCGGGACCACAGGTGAACGACTTGGAGCGCGGTGGCTCGCCAGTTGCCACAGACCAAGTAGCCACGTTTAAAATATCATTTTTTTAGCGGGGTTAAGAGTTCCGATTTTAAATGGCATGTTATAAGTAGTAAGTAGTTTTTAGAACGATTGGTGTGGAGCGAAAATGGAATTCATAGTACTACGTACCTCCTGGGCGTATGGTTGTATGGGTTCATGTTACGAGATGTTGAATCTGGTAGTTCTAGCGCAAATACTATGGTTTAGATTTAGATGCTGGTTTTCAGTAATCGGAAGGGGAAACCCTTCTTTGATTAAAAAAACTACTACCTCCATTCTGGTTTACTAGTCCCCATCGTACTTTGGGTCAAAGTTTGTCCACGAATTTTACTTGTAAAATGTGAATGTAAAACGAGATTTTGTTATACCCAAACAAAAAAGGACTGGAGGGAGTGGTTGCTCTGACACGGACGCGACCTCTCATAGCGTAGTCATTGAACCGGCGCGCCGGCCAAGAGGGCCGCACTCGCTGCAGGCCCGGCTGAGCACGCCTCCTCGCCGCATGCAACCAGCTTAAGACTGCCCCGCCTGCCTTCATTGAATCCGCGCATGTGCCGGAAACATGTCCTTCCGCGAGCCGGCAGGCATTTTAGAACACAAATAATGACTAAAATATAATTAATTTACACATGGTCTTGACTTGTTGTGCTTGCACCGGTAGCAGGAACTAGTAGTGGTTTTTCTTTATTTATAACTCTCCTCACATTTTTTGGCTTTGAAGTGAATCATGGTTGTGGACATTATGTATGAATGTGCAGATATCTGTGAACATGAGTTTGATGTGGAAGTTGGACTTGGAATGCCGGGCTTGCGCGTGAACTATACCATGTCCAATGCTTCGTCTGTTATTGTTTGGAAAGTAATTGTTGTTATTACATGACCCGAAAAAAACATTTTGTGCCACATCAGTAGATGCACAGACATCACAACAGGTATGCTGACTGGATAAACATTTGAACCTAGCTATTATGAAGGAAATTTTCTATTGACAACAGTTTTAGATAGCAGGAGATGCCTAGCCTGCTCTGCCTCTCCTAGCTTATTTCTGGCTTCTTCCATCTCTTCTTTGGCTTGGGTGAAGAGAGCATCTGATTGCTCTTTTCGCTTCTTCAGGAACTCAGCTAAATTCTCAAGGGCTGCTGCACGCTTTCTTTCAGCCTTTACTAATGCCATGAGGACACGAACAGCTGATGACTCCACCTGGCTTGTGTGTAATCCAGCATCATCTGGGAATCTACACCTTGTGTCTAATCCAGCATAATTAGGGAACTGGCACCATGTGTGTAATCCAGCCTCATTTTGGAAACATGATCTCGAGGTTGACCATACTTCCCTCCTCGTAGGAACTGCATCCTGACATGAAGTTACTTAGATCAATAGTCAGAGAAACCTAGATCCATTTAGTAGAAGCCAGATAAACAGAACTCGGAGAAGTGAATTTAAAAAGAAAATAAATATAAAAATAGACTACACGGTGAGAACACCCACTTCCTACATCAAGTTAAAAATGAAAGCATTAGGACGATTAAGACTCTTCTTATTACACATCGAAGAACACCACGCTTAAGAGAAACAGAAAGTACAACATATACACATCGAAGAACACGAGGCTAAACGAAAGTAATTGAAAGGGTGTTACTTACCAAAGCTCGTTTTACAGGTTCGGTGCAGCTCCTCTTTAACTTGCCACACTCCTTGAAGATGTCCCGAATATCCCGTGTTTGGTCTTCATTGCTCCTCTGCATGTTCACACTCGTGGTTTCAAAATCTCAACATGGCAAGAAAAATACTACTAGTAATACTCGCGCATCTTGTGGGCAACATTAAAGCACTCGTCTGCCATGTTAGAGCATCTCCAACAGAATCAGAATGCGCGGCGCTTTAAAAAAGCGTTTACAGTGCTGAGATCGAGAAGTAGATACTAGAGAGTAGAGGATAGTTCTCAGCATAGATAGATACAAAAAAGATAATTCAACTACTCCTCGTTGTCCGACTGCTCCTCGGTGATGTCCTCCTCCGACGTCTGACTATAGGCGTGAAGATACCGATCATCGTTGGATTCCCAGGGCGACGCTGCTCCTAGCCTCATGTTGAATTGAGCGTCCTCTTTTCGCCTACGCTTGTCCTCGCGATAGGCAGCTCGCTCCGCCCTCCTCTTATCCCTCTCCGCCCTCCTTTGCGTGTAGAACTCGCGATCGTTGATGATGTCCTGCTGGAAGTGTTGGCGCCACAGCGCAATGGCTTCCTCATCCATCTCGGCGATGCCGAGACGGTGCTCCCGCCTCCGGTTGTCGCGATGATCCTCATCGGTGCTAAGCCGCGGCAGAGGCGTGAGCTCCTGCGCCCGCTCCCGCGTCGGCACGTTGGGAAAGTTCAATGTTCTATGAGGCCACCGGAGGCGCCACGCCGCCACGTCGTACGCGCGGGCGGCCTCGGTGGCGGTGTCGAAATTTCCGAGGCCGAGGCGCATCCCGCGGAACCGGATCTCGGCGGAGAAGCCGCTGGAGGGGCGCGCGCGGACGCCGCGGTATCCCCAAGTTTCCCGGCGATGCGGTGGCATGGTGACGCGGCGGCGGTGAGGCGAAAAAGACCGGGGAGAGAGCGGTGGCGAGGCATAGAGCGGTGGCGAGGCACAGAGCGGTGGGAGGGTGTTGGATTTTATAAAGCGCGCCGGACGCCGCGCGCCAAAACTAGCGCACGCCCGTCCGCTTTTTCCCCCACGCGCGCGATCCTTTTCCGACGTCTCTGCTATCTCTACTCTCTTGTCAACGGTTATATTTATTTTATATTTAATATTTAATATTTATCTCTACTTCCTTTACTGTCTACTTTTTTTCTCTATACTTTTTTTTGTTGCAATATAGGCCGTCCGATTTATATAAGACAGATAGGAAGGAAACAAATGGGAATTTTGCAAAAAGATACCCATACCCCTCTCTAGATTTGCAAATAAGGCCTTCCCTCATTCATCCTTTTCTCCCACAAGATAAACTACTCATACAAATGCATCTTGATGCGTGCAACGCATGGGCATCTTGCTAGTTCTAAAAATCTTTCCATCGTTTGCCACACTGCTGGTTGCAGATGAAAAACCTAACCAAGCACAGCACGATACAGGAGCGACGCACAATTACAAGCTGATATTCTATTGGACAATGGAGGCTATAACCAATTACTTTTACGGGAACAATAGCACCCAGGAAAATTGAAGGGTAGGTATGAACAAAATTGGAACTGCACATGTACTGCTAAGTGATTCAATGCACACATTACCAATCGAGGAGGAGAACGATGGTCGCGGCGGCCTCTGTGAGTCATGGTCGGCAATGGGAGTCAGTTCATTGTCCACGAGGTGGTACTTCTGCGCTTGGCGTCAGCTTCCGGGAAGCAGATCCGAGACCGTGGAAGACGATGCCGGGGAAGAGGCTCCGTCTATGACGACGAGGGTGGACCGGCTCCAGTGCGGCGTATGAGGTCATCGATGAGGCAGATGCGCTGCGGTGGACGAGTGCACCGATGTAAAGGGGAGGAGCACGAAGGCTGCGGTGCTGTGGAGAAGTCTATTTTGCGGTGGGGATAGAAAATGGGGAGTATTCAGGTGTACTACTCTGGGTGTCGGGGTGGGGCTGGCTGGGTAGGGTGAACCTGAAGTTACGAAAACAGCCCCCTACAAAGTGTCCTACATAGGCCTGTTCCGAAGGCTATGATGGTAACTTCCCACTGCTTGAATCAGGGTCGCGGGAGAATTGCCCGCCGACCTCAAAATTTTGTGACACTGGACTCCCCGTGTGGCGTGTTGAGTGATTCGGCTAAGCAACTAGCGAGTAGTCGTAGTAAACTCTGCATATTAGGTTTGACCGAAGTCAAACTTCCTAAAGTTTGACAAAGTTTCTATAAAAATATAAACATTTACCATAACAAATATGTATGATGTGGAAGTACATTCAATAATGAATCTAATGGTATTTATTTGTTATTGTATATGTTAATATATTTTTTTGTAAGCTTTCTTAGAGTTTACAAAACTTGACTTTGACCAATGCTAATACGCGGACTTAAATAAAAACGGAGGGAGTACACATTTGTTTTCTTAGTTTGTAGTGAACTAAACATTTTTTGAAATAGTGAAATAAATATATTAGGCTATTGACTTTGAATGTAATGGTCTATACAATTCAATAGTTACAATCATTGTCGAATCCCAAGATGTATACAAGGTCTATAGTACTTCACAACATGCTCAAACTCACATAAACCCAGTCAAATGAGAATCTAAATGCATTTCATAGTTATTACTTTGTAGGATGCAACAGAAACAACCAAAACTCTACATCAGCCATTATAGAAGCAACATTTTGACATATCCCATTGTGAGAATGAAACGTGCAGAGAGAGCTTTTGAAGATGGAGCAGATAGGGCGGGAAAGATTGTATGTATGTGGACGAGAGAGTAGGAGACAAACCTAACGAGACACACACACACACACACAGAGAGAGAGAGAGAGAGGAAGAATTTAGGTCTGTGATAAAGATGGAGACATGTAATATACGTGATTCTGTATATGTGGAAGGAGAAGAGACAACATGTTTGATGAGAGAGCTGGAAGAACATGGACGAGAGGGGAAGGATCTCATGGGTTGAGGGATTGACAATTTTGTGCGGGGGAGAGAGGGATTGGTAATTTTGTGCAAGAGAGAGAGGATGGGGGGAGGAGTCAGTCAGCCGTCGTCACATCACCCTGCTTTCAAATGACCCCGCATTCTCTAGCGCGTGTGGTCGCCGTTTTCGATCTGCTTGATGCCCTATTTGAAGATTGAGGTGTTGTGCATGTTGGGGTGCAAACAAGCACAAGCGAGAGCGGTCGCCGTATAACCTTGGATGGGGATGAATTGTGTGCTCGGGGGAGTGTGTGTGTGTTGTGCTGCGTGTGTGTGTGTGTGTGCATGTGTGTGTGTGTGTGTGTTTGTGTGTGTGTGTGTGTCAGAGATTGAGCGAAAACAAACCTAAGGAGAGAAATGGGTATTCACGAAGAGATTGCGCGGGCCTTGGGGTGGGCAGGGGCCGAGTGAGGGTGTCAAAATGTGCGAGTTGATGCATATGTTGCATATGATCGTGCGAGGGACAGACGAATCGAGAGAGATGGTTGTTGTGTTACAGATGCTCCTCTCTCTCTCTCTCTCTCTCACACACACACACACACAAGTAAACTAGAAGACCGTTCTCTCATGTATACACAACGTATCGACATCTGTCTATGTCTCACTCATGCATGATCGTTTGCACATTCACACCTCTCTATGTCTGTATCACACGCACACCGCCTCCACATTGCCCTTCCGCCACAACACACATATGGACACATACACACGTTCTCTCTCAGTCACACACACAAAATAAGTATTTAAAAAAATAGGGCGCACCTCAAACCTCCAAGTCCAAATAAACACAAACTGGAGCTAAATTCAAATATATGGAAATATTGCAGCGTCAAGAACTTTCCCAGACAAAAAAAGTTGAGTAATATTCGACGATTTTTTTCACACACACAAAAAGGTTCGGTGGATGTCCTTCGAGTGCGACACGGTGACGCACCGTTCGATCGACCGCGCGGCCGCAGTTCACGCGCTTGCATAGGATTCCGTATCGTGGTTGTGGTATTAACTTCAAAAAAAAAGCGCTGCCTAAGTCTAATGTTTACGTGTACTAGTACGGTTTTCTTTTAAGTTTGACCAACCTCATATAAAACTAAAGTAAGCTCCCATATGCGCACTCATAAATATGTCGCCGCCGCCGTTGCGCATGCCGGCGCCCGCCTGCTCTGGCCAACAATTTGTGGTAGACCAAACAAACGTTATGTATGCAAACCTGGATCACGGCGGGCTTCTTCCTCTCTTCATCCTTTAGATCCTTCTCTCGTCCCAGGACTGTGGTGTAATCAACATCTAGCCCAGCGACCCACTCATCTGTTGAACTGTTGAACATGCGTAGGAAGCGAGCAAGCCATGCTTTCACCGTCGCGGATCCACGTGTGTAGATGACGATGAACTGATCGCCGGTGATGGCTCTAACCTGGTACTCAGCGAAGACCATGGAGATTTGGGAGGCCATGGATTTTGGAGGATGGTTAGGAGAAGTTGAACTGTTGTACCCCGCAAAAACTGGGAGCGAACTAATGTGAAAGGACGGGACGACTGGGACCAAACTGTTGTGAGGTAGAAGACGGGGACGAGTAGGGTGTGCGAACAGCGTGGAGTTGCTGGCTTGCCCGGTGGATAAACGGCTACAAGCCCCCAAAGAGTTCTCGAGAACTATGCGGGACCCACTAGATGTCATGTCTACTAGACCCATATCGTAGGCCTGACGGTATAGCTTCTGCCTGTTCGCACGCCATGCCGACGCGTGGATGTAACTTCACTTAATTCCGTCAACCGTCGCGCCTCCCACGACCTTTGCCTCCCTCGCGCGATCGCGCCCTTTGAGACTTCGACCGGCTAAAAATGAGAATTTTTTTTGCCTACTCGGCATGCATGATACTCCCTCTGGTCCTTTTTACTCCCGTCAACCGTTTGAAAAGTGTTTGACCAAATATATACTTTTTTTAAAGACCACCTTATATTAATTAACCAGCCACACTAGTACACTCATTCGATACAATATTCACCACATAGGGCGGTACGGTATTTACAAGAATACCATCTAATCTATTGTCAAAGCAATACTTAGCGATTAAGTGTGCCACCTTATTGGCCGAACGGCTAATCTTTGACAAGTGAAGATTGTTGATCAACTTCAAGATGCTCAACGCTTTCATCTTCAGGTCACGCATAGCAGACCTGTCATAGTCCCCCGATGCAAGAGACGCTACCACAAAAGCGCAATTAGTCTCTAAAATTACAGGATTATGAAGAGAAATACCTATGTAGAGACCGGCAATGCAAGCCCTAAGCTCCGCTTCCTCCATGCTTTGACAGGCATCAATGAAATCCCACGACCAAATTTATACTAAAAATATCAATATCTACAATACTGATTATAATGAGTATAAGAACTACGTTTTATAATGAGTGTAAAAATATTGATTTGACATTGTGAATGTTGATGCTCCCTCAGTCTAGGTGAGTAAGTCATCTTAGGCTGTGCACCGTGACCAAGGAGGAGGGGAAAACGAGAGACATTAATGTTTATTTGCTAATTAAATAGTATTGCATGCAATGAACTAACCACGGCATGTCATGTTTGATAGTCTCAGGTCATTAAAAGCATGCACACCCTCATCTTTTATTGGTTGATATGTCAAGAAACAAGAAACGAGGTAGAAGTTAATGCACCGCGCCTACGTGTTTTGAGATTATTTGGTTTTCGTAAGATGACTTACACACCTAGCTATTAGAGTATCACTACCTCCCTTCTAGTTTAAAGGGCTCGACTCAAAAATTTCACCTACTCTTAGCAAGATAGTAGAGGCGGTGGAATAGTTTTTGAAGTCTGCAAAAGTACTCAAGTAATGCTGTCGTTCTTCACAAAAAAATGTGTTTACAATGCATGCATGAACACTAGTTTTTCTAACCCCCCCTCTCTTCTTTTATTCTTTGCCACATCAGCATGTTTGCTATTCCCGTGTACCAGCTAAGATGCCACCATGATGGCCAGCCTTAATCATTGCATGCAATAATTTAGTGCACCTTGAAATATGAACATGTGTGGGGCGTGTATGTTTTTAATGACTTGAGACTATACCTAGCCCGGCATGCAACATGACTTATTATGCACCGTTCCCCATACCTCCAGGAAGCCCGTTCGTCTCCAAATCTTTTCCTCTCCATGTGTGGAAACAATATACCTGCCAAACTCTCCTTCTCCCTTCGGCGGTCCCACCACTCCACCCCATGTGAAAAAATCTGCATGCATGACTCTCCTCCCCCCACGCTCGTCCAATCCGTTGTGACTAGCAATATTTCCACCCCTTCGCTCCCCCGTAATTTACTCCAACAAATATGCCCACATAGCTTTTACTTAACTTCGGGTGCATTGGGTCACTGACATAAGGGCCCAACAGTGTACTGGCCCACATGTCAGTGACGCAACTGGACCTGCAGTTAAGTCAGTGCAGCTCAGTCCATATCTTACGTAGGTGTGCCATTGCTCGCTATAAATACTACGCCTCCCACGACATCGCTATCTCCTCCCCCTCACATTCACGTTCATCGCTATCTCCTCCCCCTCCCTCTCACGTCGACCACCATGGCATCTCCCCTCCCAAGCTCTAGGAGCCCCTCGCTGCACCGCGCGGACGGTCACGCGTCGCCTTTCCGTTCCTCGCCGCCACTAGTCGAGGAGGACGCGTCGGTGTTCTGCTCCTCGCCGCTACGCAACGCGTCGCTGTTCCGTTCTCGCCGCCAATGGTCGAGGAGAACGCGTCGGCGTTCCGCTCCTCACCGTGACGCGACGCGTCGCCGTTCCGTTCCTCGCTGCCACTAGTCGAGGAGGACGCATCGGCGTTCCGCTCCTCACCATGATGCGTCGAGGTGGACGCGTTGCCGTTCTCGATCTCGCCGGCACGCACATCGGAGGACGCGTCGGCTCCCCGCTACGAGGACAATGCCTCGCCGCCTGCCGAGCCCCCCAGCCTTGAGGAGCTTTGGAAAGAAATGGATGTCGCCTTGTGGGAGGCTTTGCCTCCAGCAGAGCGCGCCAAAATAGAGGCAGAGAAGAAGGCCAAGGAAGAGAAGCGCACAGCGCAACAAGCTTTCTGGGAGATCTATGTCGCGTCCGAGAGAGTCAAGCAATTGGTTCTTTGGCAGAAGGCTCGTGCGAGGGCCGTGAGGGTGGCGGAGGACGCCCGTGCCGATGCCCTGAGTGTAGTCGGGCCCAAGCGCCTCATCTACGCTTGGCGGTACGTGCACTGGGTGCACGCTTCCAGCCAGGAGGAGTACCTGTTGGCGCCGGATCACCACACCGGTGAGATCGCGATCGCCCGCCGGCAAGCCGCCAATCATCACCTCGCGAGTTGCGAGGCTGAGGAAGAGGCGTTGTGTCGGCGCGCTGGGAAACGGCCGCGCGCCAGGGCACTCGTGGCACGCCGCAAGCGCTCCTGCAAGCGTCGTGGCTTTTAGGAGGAGTATAGTTTTTGTTTCGTAAGGCGGTCTCATTAGTTTTGGGACACAAATGATAAATCCCAAACGTTCAGGAATTTTTAGTGTCCTTAATTAAGTATGTAAAAGGGAAAGTTTGGAAACATTGTGTATTATTACGCATTTTGCAAGTACGTGCATATAGCACAAACGTTACTATATACTATCGGACTACACGTCTCTCTCGATATATGCTTGCAGACTGTGCTACTCCCTCCGTCCAGGTCAATAAGTCATCTTTGGTTGTGCACGGTGACCAAGGAGGGAAGACTTGTACACCTAGACAGAGGGAGTACTACTATTACTTATGTACATGCAAATGCACGTTTGAACATTACGATGCGGTTTTTGTAAAAGTGGAAAAACAGCACTAGTCAAGCTTGTGAAACGATTGAACGCAAAACAAATGCAAAAATTCTCGTTTGATTGTTTACTTTTTGCTTCCTTCTCTGTGGTTATTTCTCTGTGCACCGTGACCAAGGAGGAGGAGAAAACGAGAAACGTTCATGTTTATTTGCTAATTAATAGTATTGCATGCAATGAACTAACCACTGCATATCGTGTTTGATATCTCAAGTCATTAAAAGCATGCACACTCTTTATCTCTTATTGGTTGATATGTCAAGAAACAAGAGACGAGGTAGAAGTTAATGCACCGCGCCTAAGTGTTTTCGGATTATTTGGTTTTCGTAAGATGACTTACACACCTAGATGCACCGCGCCTAAGTGTTTTGAGTAACATTTTATCAGTTAAATCTTTGGTCAAAATTTAGCACAAATTACAATGGTGAGGAATAAACCAGGACGGAGTAGTAGTTTAGAAGCCCAAATAAATGAGTGAGACGCCTTATTGTTACTCTCCACTGTGACTAGTCTTATGGGAAAAGCTGGGGAAGCCGCCAAAAGAACTGGCTCTAGGAGTAGTAGCTAGGGATCGAGCGTGGGAGATGAACCGGAGAAAGTAAATGCAGAGAGATGAAATGCAAAAAAGACGAAGGGATGTGATAGTTGCTTGTCCGTTTCTTTTACCAGGCCATTTATTATTGGGAGTGGTTGGTTTTTGTGATATACTAGTAAGGGGCCCGTGCGTTGCACCGAAGAGTGAAATGCATTGATCGGGGAGTTGTTTATTTTGACAAAGGATGTAGGGGTCATCTCATGTGTAACGGGTATAGATAGGTTCCTTCGGATATTATTTCATCTCTAGAGCTCACAAACATCCGGGTGAAATAGATAAAAAGGTATCTTTTGCAAACAAAAGCGTTCAACTGTTCAACCTGCATCCAAAACTTGTGAAGAAATAACACTTATTGTGCTTTGCAAGAAATGATCTTTAAGAATTAGTTTTTGAGTATCGATTGTTATACATGTTGGCTACATATGACATGGCACTTTCTTATAGTCAAGAGTTAGCTATACTATTAAGTAATATTAACCATGCCCTTATACACCTAGACAGAGGGATTAAATCAGGATGACTTGCAAGGGGGCAGAGGAGATGTAAGAAATGGTTCATCGTAAGTCTTTCACCAGTACTGTAGTAAAAATTCATACATGGAAGATTCTAGACTAAACCATAAACGAATACACTTTTATTCATGCGCGATACTCCAATAGAGCAAGATCCTGCATGGAAGTCTCCACATGCTTAGACAGCGGATTACATTGAGCGAAGACTAATGATCAACATTTAACTTGATAATGCGTATGTCCACGTGAACCTCCTTGGAGTCCCCGTGCACCGCGTTGGTGGGTAAAGGATGCCATGGGTTTTCCAAGTCCACATTGGCGGGATGGTCCCAGCAGCCCAGAGTCCAAGTTAGTTTGATGAGGCCGGTGTCGCCGCCCATGTGACCCGGAGGGGTAGTAACACTGACCACGCACCCGTACATCAGCCTCGTGTCAGTGTCAGCATCAGCTGAGTCGCCCCTGACACACACTACAGAGACGGGGCGGGGGCCTGCACGGGCCTCGTCAGTGCCCACGATCAAGAGGAAGACGCTGTCGTCCTCCTCCGAGACTAGCAGGCGGCGGTGATCCTCCAGCGACTCCGGCATGGTGAACGGGTAGCACATCTCGTACTTGATGTTCTCCGCCAAGGGCCAGTAGTGACCGTTGCACGCATCCGTGAGGTGATGCACCATGTCCATCGGCGAGCCCCAAAATGGCATCGGGCACTCATAGCAGTAGACGAAGGGCTCCTTGGACGCATCGAACAGGCCGTCCATGAAACGGGAGTGGCTGTAGGGGACGTTGCGCCAGTTGAATATATGAGCAAGTTACTACGAGATTTAATCTGAATAAGCACAAAATAAATCATGACGGCTATAACAGAGATGAAACTAATCATGTGGACTAGCATAGTAGTAGGATACAGAGTAGAGACATGAATTCTACCACGATTTCGGACAGGAAGGACAGAAACACATACGGTGCAACGGCAGCAGCACCGCTGGCGTTGAGGTTGTCGCCCATGTCGTTGAGGAAGAGGTTGCCGAGGTCGGGCAAGAAGCCGTCCCCGGTGAGGTCGTGGCTGCCAGTAGTTGCGAGAGTGCGCTCCCCAAATTTCAACAGCGCCCGCCGAATGTAGCGCAGGATGGAGTGGCTGTAGGGGACGTTGCGGCCGCTGAATGGAGCGCAGGAGTAGTACACGAAGCAGTAGATGGTGTCCTTACTAGTACTCCCTAGCCTCTATCTATCTATATCTACTCTTATCTACTCTTATAGAAAACCGAGTTGGTGGTGATGGTATGCCTGCCATCTTGTAATATAGACCGTCCGATCTATATCTGACGGATAGAAAGCCAACTATGACAATTTTACAAAAGATACCCGCACCTCTCTCCACATTTACAGATAAGGCCTTGCCTCGTTCATCCTTATCTCCCACAACCTCGTGCTCCTCCCTATGTCTCTATCTCTACTACTCTTCTTTGTTTTTTATAACAAATCGAATAGTGTTGCACCATCCGTTGCACGCCCGGCTGAACATGCCTCCATCATCACCAACTGAGTCTTTTATAGGAGTAGGAGTAGAGAAAAAAACCGAGTTGGTGATGATGGTGTGCCGTGCAATGCATGGGCATCTTGCTATTTTTTTGCATATAAGTCCAAACACCATGTAGACACGGTCTTTGAGCACGGTTCGTAGTCGTTCCACGCTCGGGCATTGAAGTTTGTAACTATTTTAGATTAGAATATACTACTCCTCCGGTGCTAGTAGTAGAGCACAGTCCTACTCTACTACTCTACTCAAGCAAGTTAGGGCATAGTACTATAGTAGGTACTGTAGGGAGTACCAGTATTGTGATCACTCAAGCAAGTTGTCTGCCATCGACATGACGCTACGCTGCTGGTATGTGTCTCGTAAGTCAAACGGCATGCTATAGTCATCATCACCTATCCACTTCCCGCAGCACATATTCGCTTCTCCATCTTTGTCCGCACATAATCTCGTCCAAGCTTCCATCCCCGCTAAGGCGCCTCCCCCCCTCGTCCAAAACCCAAGCACTAACAATGGCAGAACCGAGCAGCGTCCACCAAAAGAGTGCCTAGAATTCGCTCCCCATAGAGGTAATCAAGGTCATTGTTTCGCATGTGGACAATCTCGGTACCATGCCGCTTGCTGCGTGCTCGTCGGGGCTGTACCGTTTACTCAAAGCCCTCAGGCCGGAGCTTTTTAAGCCAGCTCCTTGCTTGCTGATGCCGCCTGATCTTCAGAAACGGCGTGTCACATAGCATAATGATCGTAGGGTGGCGAGCATCAACCCCCTTCACTGCAATCCGATCCCCGTCAGCCTCAGCTACATTAACGGTATGTACTGGGTCGACATGAACACGCCTTGGATGGTGCTCGTCGACGGTCGCAGCAGCTGGATGCTCGTGGAGGTCTACACCCGGCGATTGATACCCCTTCCTTCGATTAACACTGCACTGCTTTCGCACCGCGGCCAAGAATACTCAGAATCTTACAGTAGCCAACATGATACCAAGTTTGATTTGCTCAAGGTTGTAATCTGCCAAGTGCCCACAAGATCTGGGAATTATAAAGATTTCAAGCTAATTGCGTTCTTCAACTGTGGTCTCGCCTATCTGACAGGTCACTGCGGTAAGTGCATAAATCTGCACGTCCATTGCAGGATCATACATCCCCCATGGTTCTCTGATGCCATTGAACACAAGGGCTTCATTTACGTTGTCGACTCCTTCTATGGCTGGACGTATTGTTGGCCTACTCCAGTCATCGCTACAAACGGCTGTTACAGCAGTATGTTACTTTTCTATGATATCATGATGGCTTGCTTATATTACTGTCAACATTTACTAAAAAAATATTCATGCTCATAACATGTTGTTCTTAAGATTGAGTAAATCAAGAGCCCTTTTTTATTTGACTCCAACTTGATATGATGTTGTAGGCCGCCTGGTGTCCCTACCCTTCCTAATCCCAGAACCTTTCAAAGAAAAGCGGCATGGAAGTTGCAGGTGGTTCCTGGCTCGATCAGACGACGACGAAATATTGATGATCGTTCGCACGTACCGGACGTGTTGTTTCGCGGAATACAATCACAGTCACTGCAAGGTCTTTGAGCAGGATCCCAGCTTCTCTGGGCCTTCAGGAATTTTTGACTGGAGGCTGGTAAGTAGCCTTGGCACACGCTCTCTGTTTGTCGGACTGAATTATCCGATTAACCAGGAGATAACCGACGGCAAGGATCATGATGGCAGCGCGGTTTCGTTCATCAGGCAAAACTGTGTGTACACGGCGTACCATGCGTCTCTGCATGCACCATACCCTGATATGTACCGCCACGCTCTGCAGCCCAAATTAGGAGAGAGGGTCGCAAGTATCAGACTTCGACCTGCTGGCTGGAGTTTCCCCCGTCAGGCACCCATCTGGTTCAAGCCGTCAGCCAATCTCCACAGCTTAATAAATAGTAATGTCTAACTAAGCCAGTTAGTTAGATGCGTACACTTGGTGTAGTAGGATCTTTATTTAGTTTGATGCATACACTTGTTCTTTTTTGGTAGCCCTTTTGAAATGATGGCTGATGTTTGGTTTGGAAGAGAGAGCTGCGTCTTCACTCTTCTGGTCTGCTTCTGTTGCACCCCCAGCCCTGGTTGCTGCTGCTGCTGTTTTCAATGTACAATCATAGTATATTTCGTCTGTTGGTTGAATATAAATGTGTTGTTAGAACGACAAACACAATGTTTTGGAAGTCGTTGCACGGTTCGATCCTTTAGTGCCCCGTACCGTACATAGCTCATACTATTTTTCGTATGAAACACATTTTCCACTTGTTGATAACATGCAGCCCACTGATGAAGGCCCAATAGAGAAGCCCATAATTAACTGGAAGAGACGCTCTCACATGAATCCGGCCCAGGTACATGCTCATGGTCCCCTAAACATAAATAAGTAAATAAATAAATAAAGCTAAATGCTCATGCACCAGTTCTTTGGGAAAATAGGTAGCCCAATATTCTTTTTTTGAAGAATACCCAAGCTAGGCTTATTTGTTTTCTCTGAATAACTGGGCTGCAAATCTTTCAAGACAAGCAAATGGGATATTAGTTTTTTTTTATTTTGTTCTTCACTGATATCTTATACGTATTTCATTGGATTTAACATGAAATAGTACTAACTTATTTTTAAATTTGTTTTAGTATGGCTACTAATTTTTGGATTAAGAATATTTCGTTCCCCGGCAATCCCACATATTTAGTTAATTTTTTGACCCTGGTACTGACCAGAAAATGGCCGGCAATTCTAAAAATGGAAAACGGGTTGCAATAAATTCCATATGAATTATAAAATGAGTAAAAATTATAAAAATAATAGCAAATGGGCTGTACACGCCACAGATTTCGAGGCTGACTTATTTACGCAAGGCTTTGTCAGTGAACACACGATTATAGCCCCCGTGCTTCTTCAATCTCTGATCTTCCTGCTCCAGCCGCCTAAACTAGCACCGGCGGGACTGCCTGCTCCCTCCTCTTGTGGCCCGCTGTGATGCCGCGCAGGCTTCCCCGGCCCACCCTACTCCCTCCGCTGGCCTGGCCGCACGCAATCAACTGCCTCCTTATTACGCGAAAAAAATGATTCCTCCCACTGACATCTGGGGTGCACCGGTTGGAGGCTGACCTGTGGGCCTACTACGTTGATGCATACGCAGGGCTTGTCAACTTAGTCAACAAACGATTCTAGCAGCAGTAACCGTTGGATTTGAATCAAACGGTCCTGCTGCTTCTTCAATTGTTGCTCTTCTTGCACCAGCCGCCCAAACCAGCGCCGGGGAGACTGCCTGCTCCTGCCTCCAGTAGCCGGCTGTGCTGCCGTTGAGGCCTCATCGCCCCCTACTACTCCCACCGCTAGCCAGGCCCTGCGGCGATGGCAGACTCATACCGCAGCCGAACCAGTGAACCCTGGTACTCCTCTCCGCGTGGGCATCCACTGTCGCGTCTTCCCCGGCTCCGCGTCGTCCCCTTCCAAGGCCTCGCCGTCGTCCACCGCCTTGGTGCTCTCGGCGCGGCGTGGTCAATGTGGTCAACAACATTCCATCGGGAGAGTACTGTACGTGTAGATGCTGACAGCTGGGTCCACGACCATAGCCCAGTTTTTTTGTGATTTGCCAAGTAAGTCGTTCTGTCAGGCCTGTTGGGCTGCAAACCTTTCAAGACGAGGAGAGCTTTTATTCGGCTGGCCGAGAAAATGGCCCATCAGTAATGAGAAATGGGTTGTACATTTTTAAAACACATCAAACCGGCAGTTAGTTTCAAATATCTTTTTTTTCTTTTCGAGATTTTAAAATACATTAATTTTTATGTGTGGATAATTTGTGGGATTTTATATTGATATACATTTATTTTTAAAATCAGTTTGAATGTGAGTCGAAATTTCGGGATTAAAAACAGTTCGGACTGCACCGAAATATGCAAAATTTCATATAAGTTTTTAACCATGGCCACAATATGGGCTGTAATGCTAACAAAAAGAATACGGGCTCCAAAAAAACCTTAAGAATTAGCAAATGGGCTGTAAATTATTAAAAATAATCACAGATGGGATGTATGCTGTTTTCCACAGATTTGAGGCTTTCCTAAAAAAAGGTTGACGCACAAGCAGTGACTGTTGGATGGCCATCCAACGGCCGTCGTGCTTCTTTAATTTCTGCTCTTCCTGCTCCAGCCGCTCAAACAAGCACCGGCGGGACTGCCTGCTCACTCCTCCCCGCGGCCGGCTCTGACAGCTCGGACCCACTAGTTATATCTCCGTACGCAAGGAAGTGCCTCCTTATTATGCACAAAAAAATGAATACTCCCCGTGTTAGCTGGGACCCAGTATAGTGGGAGGCTGAGTTGTGGGCCTACTAAGTTGACGGGGACGGAGGGCTTTGTCAACTTAGTCAATATGCACGATTCTAGTTCCAGTGACCGTACGATGTCCATTCAACGGCCGTAGTGCTTCTTCAACCTCTGTTCTTATTTCTCCAGCCGCCCAAACCAGCGCCGGTCGTGCCTCGTGCTCCTGCCTCCCGTGGCCGGCTGCGATGCGGCGGAGCCATCACCGCCTCCTACTACTCCCACCGCTGGCCAGGCCAGCCCTCTACTCACCCACACCCCCTGTTATTCTGCGGCGACGGCAGCCTCACACCGCAGTGAACCAGTGAACCCTCGTACTCCTCTACGCGTGGGCATCCACTGCCGCGTCTTCCCCGGCTCCGCGTCGTCCCCTTCCTAGTCCTCGCCGTCGTCCACCGCCCTGGTGCTCTCGGTGCGGCGTGGTCAACGTGGTCAAGGAACGGCTTCCATCGGACGTGGAATGTACGTGGAGAGGCTGACAGCTGGGTCCACGGCCGCAGCAAGGAAGTGCCTCCTTATTACGCGCAAAATAATTATTCCTCCACCTGACAGCGGGAACCCACCGGACGGGCCACCATATTTAGCGAAAAAAACGTTTCCCCCTGAGTGCTGGGACCCACCAGTTACACCTTCGCACGCAAGGAAGTGCGTCTGGGCAAAAAAACGATTCGCCCCCCTGACTGCTGGGACCCAGCAGCTACATCTTCGCACGCAAGGAAGTGCGTCCGGGCAAAAAAAACGATTCGCCCCCCTGACTGCTGGGACCCACCAGCTACATCTTCGCACGCAAAGGAAGTGCGTCCGGGCAAAAAAAACGATTCGACCCTCTGACTGCTGGGACCCACCAGCTACATTTTCGCACGCAAGGAACTGCCTGACAGTCGGGACCCACCTGGTCGAAGCGTACGTAGCGTTGTCATTCTGGTCGCGAACTTCTGCGTACATATATACTGGTCGATGTAGAGGCGCGCACGTGCCGTAGTAGAGGCGCGTACGTGTCGTAGTAGAGGCATGCACATAGCATGTACATGTACATACAGCGGCCAGGGTGCAAGAAAGAAAATACGGCCACGTATGTGTACATACGAGCGGGGTCTCGAACGCCTAGTCGCGCTTACGTACGGCGAGGTCTCGTATTCATGGGGAGGCAACGGAATGCATCGTGTTCATGCGGAGGCAACGAAATGTGGCGTGTTCATCGGGAGGCAACGGAACGCGTGGGAGGCAACCGGCTTGGACGGAACAGGCGATGGAATGGAGGCCTAGCGTACCGCAGAACGGAGGAAACGTACCTCCTATGGTCAAAACGGCGGTCCTGTTGATCGACAGGGGTGTGGCGTACCGCAAAACGGACGAAACGGACCTCCTACGGTCGAAACGGGGGTCCTGTTAATCGGGAGGGGTGTGGCGCAAAACGGACGAAACAGACTTGTGTTGGAGCGCTATGGTCGAAACGGGGGTCATGTTCATCGGGAGGGGTGTGGCGTACCGCAAAACGGACGAAAC